>NW_026923611.1:0-221266 GCF_032062105.1 Saccostrea cuccullata | reverse complement strand
TAATAACTAGGGCTAATTGTAACGGGAACCGTTACAGATGTTCCCCAAACGCTCCCCAACTCCCTTTTGGTGCCTTATTCCCTGTAAGCTTCATTAAATGAGACGAACTCTATGCCTTTTAGACTATAACAATGTTTTCCCAAAAGTATATTCAGTATATTCAAATTGATGCATTGCACGCATGCGCATTTGAATGCATGTGCGTAATGACCTTATCATCTTGTCTACACTATTTATATACTAGAAATTACAGCGTTTTATCCAAAAGTATTAAAAAATACGTTTTAATCTAGTGTATTTGTAATTTTACTCATTTCACGTGCACGCACGTGCATGCATGTGCATGTCGACTGTATCTTCTTGTAGGAGTCTGTTATGTTTGTCTATGTTCTAAATCCCATCCTGTTTGGTTGAAAAACGAGGAAGTTAGAGCCATTTTAAGTTTAAACCAATCAGACTGCAGCGCACGTGTATGCGCATGTTTTCACGACAACTGTTATATATCATATTGTAGGACATCCTAATGCATGATTATGTTTAAAATTTTAAAGCATTTCGTCGAAAATTATAAAAAGATATTGCAATTTTTGTTTCAGCGAATCACAGCAAAGCACACGTGCATGCACGTGCATGCATGTGCATGACGACCATACCTCCGTGTGGGAGTCCATTATGTTTGTCTATGTTCTAAATCCCATACTGTTTCGTTGGAAAACAAGGGAGTTATAGCCATTTAAAGTTTAAGCCAATCAGATTGCAGCGCACGTGCATGCGCGTGTTTACATGACAATTGTTATATATCATATTGTAGCACATCCTAAAGTATGCCTATTTTTTAAATTTCATAGGATTTCGTCAAAAAACAGAAAAGATATTGAGATTTTTGTTTCAGCCAGTCAGAGCGAAGCGCACGTGCATGCGCGTGAGTTCGTGCTAATTTGACAGTGTCACATTATCTACACTATTAATATATCCTTATTAAATGAGTTTAAAAATACTTCATCAAAAAATGTTAAAGTTATTGCTCTATAAAGTATATCCGTCATTTCACTCATTTCACGCGCCCGCACGTGCATGCGTATGCGCGCAAAATAACCTTCGTGTTGCACACCTACACTACACACCTATTAACCCTAAAAAGGTTTTAACTCAGTTGGGTGAACAGTTTCTGAGAACACTCGCGGACAAAAAAGTACCGGAGAACAAAGAAGAAAAAAAAGAATAATAATAATAATAATAATAATAATAAGAAACCGAGTAAAAACAATATGTTCCCAAACTTCGTTTGGGGAACATAATAATAATAATAATAATAAGAAACAGAGTAAAAACAATATGTTCCCCAACTTCGTTTGGGGAACATAATAATAATAATAAGAAACAGAGTAAAAACAATATGTTCCCCAACTTCGTTTGGGGAACATAATAAGAAACAGAGTAAAAACAATATGTTCCCCAACTTCGTTTGGGGAACATAATAAGACAGCAAAATTCAAATTCTCATTTCTCTACTAGGATTTTTACATCGGGCTCGGAGTTGGTTTTATTCAGAAAGACAGGACTGGGTTCAGGCAACTACATGTAAGGGTACCACACCGGTAATTGACCAATCAAAATGAACTTAGTCAATTGTAGTGCCATACATATAAGGCCGATTTTCCTTTCTTTTGAGAGTTTTTTTTTTTTTATTTCCTTCCAGGCCATTTTGACAACTCTGGTACATGTGCCTAAGAAATTTTATCTACTCTGTAAATAAATAAAGTGTTTAGACAGGAACTATTTTCTCAGGGTATAGGAGGCTACTTCCTGGGGTGCTTTTGAGATGTTTATAAAGACATTGAAAACACGTGGATTTGAGGGTAGCCTTATTTGCAGATGCAAAAAAATCAGAAAATGTCGTGTACGTACCCTGGTTTTTTGGTGCCAGCTAATATTGTTTAACACCCCTTCATTAATATTTTTTTCATGAATTCAAATACCTGATGTTTTACGGGAAAGAAACGTGTATTGCTTTTTAATATACCAAAACTCGCTATTTCGGGGGATTGCGTAATTCTAAAAAAAATTCAGATAAATTTCAAAGGTAAAATAAAAGAAGAATGCTTGGTATTAAAATATAAATTCATATCAGTAGAATTGAATGCTATTGATGTCATCTGGAGAAATAGGCTTTATAAGGTTTATATCATATCTTTGTTCGTCTGCACTTAAATTTCAAACACGACAGAATTTGTAATTTATGCCGTAAAAATTCATCAATTCTATATACTTTAGAGACTTACCGTAAAACTTTCAGGAAACTTTCTATGAAGTCTTTTCTGCACCTTCAGTGAAATTTTATGTCGATTCGAGGTGTCGATTGATTTTCAGAGAAATTTTCTATCTTGCTATTGATTTTTTTTTTTTTTAAGGAGAAGGGGGGGGGGTTGACTTAATTATTCTAAGCATTTGTTAAAGTCAGATTTGTAAATACATCTACGAACTTGAGCTGGATTGTGACCTTTGGGTCAGGGTCAAAGGTCAAGGTCAAAGGTCAAGGTCATCAAAACATTTCATAAAGAAATATAAAACTAACGGCCATATCAAGTATACTAGTCACTTGAGCATTGCACGCGCGCGCAGGTGCAATGCATGAAAGCCATATCATCGTGACTACACTTTTAATATGTTTCTATTCTTTGAATTTCAAAACGTTTCATAAAAAATTTATGACTATATCAAGTAAATCGGTCATTTAACGCATTGCGCGCGCACACGTGCATGCATCTCCTTGCATTCAAGTTTGATAGTAGCATAATGTAGGAATCCGTCATATCTATTCATATTCTAAATTTCATCCTGTTTTGTTGAGAATCAAAAAAGTTATAGGCATTTAAAGTTTAAGCCAATCAGATCGCAGCACACATGCATGAGCGTGGTTTCTTGAAAATTTTTATATATCATATTTTAGGACGTCCTAAGGCATGCTTATGTTTTAAAATTGAAAGTTTTTTTGTCAAAAAACAAGTAAGATATTGAGATTTTTGTTTCAGCTAATCAGAGCAAAGCGCACGTGCACGCACGTGCATGCATGTGCATGATGACTATAACTTCTTGTAGGAGTCTATTATGTCTGTCTGTGTTCTAAATCTCATCCTGGTTGGTTGAAAAACAAGGGAGTTATAGCTTTTTAAAGTTTCAGCCAATCAGATTGCATCGCACGTGCATACACGTGTTTTCATGATAATTGCTATATATCATGTTGTAGGATATCGTAATGCATGGCTATGTTCAAAATTTCAAAGGATTTCGTCAAAAAACAAGAAAGATATTGAGACTTTAGTTTTAGCCAATCAGAGCAAAGCGCACGTGCATGCGCGTGAGATCTTGCTATTTTGACCATGTCATCTTGTCCATAGTTCTAATATATCTTTACACTAAGAGTTTCAAAGCATTTCATCAAAAAAAGAAAAGTTAAGGCAATATACATTATATTGGCCATTTAACGTGTTGCACGTGCTCGCTCTTGCAAGCACGTGCGCGCAAAATGACCTTGATTCCGCAAATCTACATAACATGTCTACTAACCCTAAAAAGGTTTTACCTACTTCGGGTGAACAGTTTACAAGATCACTCGCGGACAAAAAAGTACCCAGGAAGAAGAAGAAAAATAATAATAATAAGACACAGAGTAAAAACAATATGTTCCCCAACTTCGTTTGGGGAACATAATAAGACACAGAGTAAAAACAATATGTTCCCCAACTTCGTTTGGGGAACATAACTAGTTCTAATTGTAACGGGGACCGTTACAGATGTTCCCCAAACGCTCCCAAACTCCCTTTTGGTGCCATATTCCCTGTAAGCTTCATTAAATAAGACAAACTCGATGCATTTGAGACTAAAAAACGTTTAACCAGAAGTGCACAAAGTTCATTCAAATTTTAGCATTGCACGCGTGCGCATGTGAATGCATGTGCGTAATGACCATATCATCTTGTCTACACAATCTATATATTTTAATATACTTAATATTAAAGTATTTAATCCAAAAGTATTAAAAAGATACGCTCATTCAAGTGTTTTTTTGATTTTGCTCATTTCACATGCACGCACGTGCATACATGAGCATGGTGACCATACCTTCTTGTAGATGTCCGTTACATCTATCTATGTTCTAAATCCCACCCCGTTTGGTTGAAAACCAAGGGAGTTATAGCTGTTTAAAGTTTCAGCCAATCAGATTGCAGCGCACGTACATGCACGTGTATGCATGTGCATGGTGACCATATTTTCTTGTAGTAGTCCAGTATATCTATCTATGTTCCAAATCCCATCCTGTTTGGTTGAAAATCAAGGGAGTTATAGCTATTTAAAGTTTAAGCCAATCAGATTGCAGCGCACGTGCATGCACGTATTTTCATGATAATTGCTATATATCATGTTGTAGGATATCCTAATGCATGGCTATTTTCAAAATTTCGTCAATAAACAAGAAAGATATTGAGACTTTAGTTTCAGCCAATCAGAGCGAAGCTCACGTGCATGCGCGTGAGATCTTGCTATTTTGACCATGTCATATTGTCTATGTTACTAATATATCCGTACTTTATAAGTTTCAAAGCATTTCATCAAAAATTAAAAAAGTTACGCCTATATCAATTAAATCGGTCATTACACATGTTGCACGTGCACGCTCTTGCAAGCACGTGCGCGCAAAATGACCTTCGTTCCGCAAATCTACATAACATGTCTACTGACCCTAAAAACATTTCACCTTAGTCGGATGTATAGTTTACGAGATCATTCCCGGACAAAAAAGTACCCAGGAAGAAGAAGAAGAAAAATTATAATAACTAGATGCGTTCTTGTTGCTAAAGCAACAAGCAGTCTTCCGACCGACTTTTCGTTAGATATCTATGCTGCGTCATCCCATGAAATAGGTTTCAGAATGTATTTTTCCCTTTACGTTCATTTACAGCAGTCTCTCAACATATATCATGATTATTACAGATAAACCTCAAAATATCTTTAAATATAGTTTTCAAAAATCGGCAAAATATTTCATACATGTTATAAAAAGTGAGAAAAGTCATTTACAATTGAAAAATGATAGAAACAAAGAAAAAATTTGGGAACGCCCACGGCGGGATTCGAACCCCCGACAGTGGGACAAAGTTTGGTTCGATCATATCTTTTCAATAAATGCACGCATCAAGATTCTGAATACATATTTAGAATTCTCATTAGACACACTATAAACCCTGTAAATCAAAAAGAAAAATATTGAAAAACAAAAAAGTTGAAAAATGAGACTTTTTGAATTCACTTCCGTTTGCGACCGGAAGTGCAGACGACGAAAAATAAAGGTCGTTGCCCATAATGGAGTTCGATGTTCTATCACCTCAGTGAGTTTCACTTTCATATCTTTAGCCGTTCTCGAGAAAAATGCTGGACAAAATGCCTTTAAAAAAAAACAAAAATCCCCAAAAATCGCGAACAAAAGTGAATTTCGAAAAAATAAAAAACACGTCTGGAGATATTCTCATGATGCATCATCCCTGTGAAAATCTTTTAAATCCATCCACGCACAACTGAGATATCGCTCTAACTATGAAAAAAAGAATAATAATAATAATAATAATAATAATAATAAAAAACAGACGAATAACAATAAGGTCTTCCGAAGGAAGTCGGAAGACCTTAACTAGTGCTAATTGTAACGGGAACCGTTACAGATGTTCCCCAAACGCTCCCCAACTCCCTTTTGGTGCCATATTCCCTGTAAGCTTCATTAAATATGACAAACACTGTGCATTTTTCACTTAAACAACGTTTTCTCAGAAGGGTACCACTTATATTCAAATTTTAGCATTACACCCGTGCGCATGTGAATGCATGTGCGTTATGATCATATCATCTTGTCTACACTATCTACATATTTTAATATACAATGTATTAAAGCATTCAGTCCAAAAGTATGAAAAATCACTCTTTGAAGTGTATTTTTCATTTTACTCGTTCCAAATGCACGCATGTGCGTGCACGTGCATGATGACCATACCTTCTTGTAGGAGTCCCTTATATCTATCTATATTCTAAATCCCATCCTGTTTGGTTGAAAAACAAGGGAGTTATAGCTATTTCAAGTTTAAGCCATTCAGATTGCAGCACACGTGCATGCGCGTGATTTCATGATTTTTTTATATCATATTGTAGGATATTCTAATGCGTGACTATGTTTTGAATTTCAAAGCATTTCGTCAAAAAACAAAGGAGATATAGCTATTCAAATTTCAGCCAATCAGATTGCAGCACGAGCGCATGCGCATGCTTTCATGTAAATTCTTATATATTATGCTGTAGATCTTCATAATGTTGGTCTATTTTCAAAATTTCAAAGGATTATGACAAGAAACAAGAAAAATATTGAGACTTTAGTTTCAGCCAATCAGAGCGAAGCGCACGTGCATGCGCGTGATATCTTACTTTTTTACCATGTCATTTTTTCTATGCTTCTAATATATACTTATAATATGAGTTTCAAAGCATTTCATCAATAATTTGAATAGTTACGTCTGTATCAATTATATTGGACATTTTTCGTGTTGCGCGTGCGAGCTCTTGCAAGCACATGTGCATGCACATGCTTTCATGATAAATCTTATATTACAGGCTGTAGATCTCCCTAATGTATGACTATGTTCAAAATTTCAAATGATTTTATCAAAAAACAAAAAAGATATTGAGACTTTAGTTTCAGCCAATCAGAGCAAAGCACACGTGCATGCGCGTGCGATCTTGCTATTTTGACCATGTCATCTTGTGCATACTACTAATATATCCTTACATTATAAGTTTCAAAACATTTCGTCACAAAGTAGAAAAGTTACGGTTATATCCATTATATATTGGTCATTTTAAGTTTTGCACGTGCGCGCTCTTGCACGCACGTGCGCGCAAAATGACCTTGATTCCGCAAATCTACATAACATGCCTACTTACCCTAAAAAGGTTTCACCTAAGTCGGATGTGTAGTTTACAAGATCACTCGCGGACAAAATTTTCCCAGGAAGAAAAATAATAATAATAAGAATAAGAATAATAATAATAAGAAACAGAGTAAAAACAATATGTTCCCCAACTTCGTTTGGGGAACATAACTAGGAGACTTATTGTTCAGAGAACAATAAGAGGTCTTTCCACCTTCTTTGATTTTTTCAATTTTGTTTTATATCTTACTCTTTAAAATTATATTCCATGAAGAAAAACAATAACAAAAGTGGCTTAAAAGATAGAAAAAAAAATTGAAAAAAAAAAAAATCGGAATGACCTTGACCTTTGACCTTGAAAAAATTTCAAGGTCAAAGGTCAAGAGTCACAATGCAGTTGACCCCATACTTCTACCTCTTAAAGTTTTCAAGTTATAAGGTTTAATTATAAGTACGTAGACGTTAAAGGGCGATAATTCATATAAGGGGTCATCAGATCCTTTTGCATTTATACAGAGAAGTTAGGCCTAAAGACCCTTAAGACATTAGTGAAGGTTTGGTGTCTCTACGGTCTACAGTTTCGGAGTAGTAGCGATAACAAAGTTTTTCACACAAGGGGCAATAACTTTTAAAAGGTTTAATTTTAGGGGACAAGAATGAAATCTTTGAAACAGTTTTAAGAGTTCATATTGATGATGCATAGACATTAAGTATATGTTAAAAGACAAAAGAGATATAAAAAGAGCTTAATTTCTCAATTTTGAATTGACCTTGACCTTTGACCTTTACAAGAATTATAAGGTCAAAGGTCAATAAATCTTATGCAGTTGGTCCCATGTCTCTACGACTTCTCGTTTTTAAAATTTTTAATTATTTGTAAAATTCAAAAAGTTTCAGGGGCAATAACTCATTGAAGGGGTCAGTGAATGCTTTCGCAATGAATAGATTGAAGAGTCCCCTTAATTAGTCGAAGACATTGGTGAAGGTTTCATACCTCTGTGGTTTACGGTTTCTGAGGAGTAGCGATAACAAGCTTTTCTTGCGAAAGGGGTCGTAACTCCGAAAGGAGTCAAGGTTCATTTACGCAGGGTGAACTGCAATAATCTTTTACGGAGTACATTCTTATGGATTATAAATCTTTTCGATAAATCTTCAAACAAAAAAACATGCGGCGGAAAAATAATAAAAACTAGGAGACTTATTGTTCAAAGAACAATAAGAGGTCTTTCCAGCTTTTTAAGTGTTTCCGTGTCATTTGGGTTGAAAAAAAGAAGAAAAACGCCAATAAAAAAAAAAAAAAAAAATTAAAAAGTGCTGTCAGCAGGATTCGAACTGTGGACCCTCAGATTGCAAGGCGAACGCTCTATGCACTACGCCACAGGCTCCGATGAAGTTGGTTTCCGTAAACTAACAGTGTAGAAAAAAAGAAGAAATGAAAACACGTGGATTTAAATAAAAATAGAAACGCGTGAAGTTTTAAATAGTACAGAAACACGTGTATTTATTTGTTTGTGATGGAACATAGGGAGGAATAATGAATAGTTCTAAGAACAAGAGGCCCATGGGCCACAACGCTCACCTGAACCACCTCGGCCAAATTGTTCTTCAGAGGATGAAACAAAGGCACTTTTCCCCCATGAAATGTTTTCCAAGGGTAACTTATAGACTAGATTTGTGGCTTCTTTAGTAAATTAAATCCATATAAGAGGGGAATGTTTCAATTCCAAATGAACCATCTGTTTACTTAATTGCATTTAAGTGCAGAGGCTTTTAACACGCTATTGTTTAAATATGTTCTCATTTCTCAAGACTGTCACAGGTAATGATTGTATATAATTATATTCATTTTTCATGCTTACATCAATAAAAAAAAAATTGCAGTTTTAAGGCTGTATTTAAAATTTTATTTGATTTCAAGAATTATAACAAATGTTTTGTATTATTAGAAGTAAAATGTTACACATGCATGTACATTAGTACAGATTAAAAATTGAATTTTGATACATTTTGAGTACAGTGTATATAATTTGAAATTTGACACTTAAACTTTGTGAAGAAGCTATCTTAATGAAGGAATGCCTTACTAGTGACAATTCAAGAGCATATATAATTATACTAGTATTGATTTAGATAACATTTATAAACTTGAGCATGAATGTTTTAATGAAAAATAAACAGCATCAAAAATTTTAACAATACAGTCATAATATAAATATTTCTTAAATATGTTGTTTACATGAAGAAAATAATCACCACTCAAAATAAATAATCTTTTCCAATGAAAATCAAAAAGAGGAAAGATTATTTGAGTGAATTAGAAAGGAAAAAAACATTTTAATATCACAGATCAAAATTTCTAACCTCAGATTCATGCAATATTGTTGGATAATGAAAAGAGAACTTTTTTTTCTCTATAATATTGGAAAGAATATTTGTAATTCAAATGATATATCATGTTATATAATATTTTGATTGTACAGTGTATTTTTCTTCAATATATTTCTTAAAGAGGTAGGTTTACCTCCCTTTACGGGCTGGCCATTGACCCCCTCTTTCCATACTTACCTGTAAATGACACTTATTATAGGCTTTGAAGTTCATATAATGGCAGTCACATTTTACTTCATAATCATTTAATTCCACAAAATCCATGATAGAATATACAGAACTTTTTAATAAACTCATTAGAATATATACTGAATCTGAGGTTTCACAAATAATGATTATATCTGCTGTGTTGATGACTACTACATGCAAGCATTGTTATTTACACGGGTTATTTTAAAGAAGCATGTTTTTCCAAAACAAAAAATAACTATACAAAAAACATGAAATTAAAGTATAATATCAGTCTTAGATAGTTTATATTTCAGTTTTATGATATAAATAATTTTGAAAAAGTTGATTAGCATTATGACATGAATAAACATTCAAACACATCTGAGCTTAAGGTAAAAGTCCATAAATGAAGAGATCCTGACTTATAAAATCACAGAACCCATACGTCTGAGAAATGTCAAAATCACATGGCTATTATATAGTGTTACAGCTAGCTTATAGCAATGTCAGAACCACAGCTAGCTTATAGCAGTGTCAAAATTACAGCCAATGGCACAGTCCAAATGATGTCACTACCACGAGTCAAAACTGTGCAAATTTAAATTCCAGTAAGAGTCTCCTTCAATGTTACTATCATAATAGTGATGATCCTTGATTGTAATTTCAGTATAAAATCTATACCACACAATTCATTATAATTATATAGTCTTGTTTAAAAGATTGAATAAATTAATTAAAGTATACAAATATGATATTATTACATCAAATGGAATGGACATTTTGCAACAAGAAGTGGATATCAAATTGTTTTATCAATAATTCACATTTCTATTCTATATGAAAACAAGGCAATAAACTGCTGACTGAAATTTAAGTAAAAATACAGCAATATGACAAATTTTATCCCACAATTAGAGAAACACTAACTTTTAAGTTCTAATTTGGGTTACATCTTTTGAAGTCACTAAAAGACAACAAAATATCAGAATAATATACCTCCCAATTAAAAAAAATCCAGATATTCAGCAATACAAATATTACCATTGGAAATATGCAGAAATAAGCTAAGAATTGAAACAGTAAATCTAATTTAAGCAAAGTTTTAACATAGAAAGATGTTCTTTTCATAAAAAAAAAAACAAAAACAGAAGTCTCTGACAATACTGAAGCTCTACATACAATAAAGAAAGGTATAGACTATTAATGTAAAAAGTCATTTCATACCAACTTAAGGTAAAGGGGGAGTGAATATTTTGGAAAATAAAAAAATTCTGCCTTTGCAGGTGGCCATGACATATGCAATTTGTCAAACTGAGAATTATGCATCTTAGCATAGTCTAGCATAGTCTACTAATGTTACCAAGCGTTATTGAGATGGAGTAGTGTTTTGCATAAAAATATACAATAAGTACTGATGCAAATTAAAGAACAGCCAGATTATTATAAGTGAAATGTTCTATCTAAAATGCATATGTAAAACATTTTGTAAAAAATAAAATCTTTAAATTTTCAAATGCTTGGTACTGTATTGCAGCCAAATAGGACTAATACACCAATGGGGAAACTATATACAATGTAATTTAAGAAGTAGATTTAAAACAGCTTTAAGAACAGGAAAATGTCATCTTGTGTAAGTAATGTAAAAATGTAATTGGTTGAAGATGATAATAAACTTAACAATCTTAGTGTTGATTAAAAACATTATCATAACTGTGACAAATAAAGCATCAAAATGCGATGGTCATGAGAATGCTTAAAATATGAAATTGGTACAGTATCAAGACATAAGCACATTTTTTATCACAAGCTATAAATTAGTTTGTATTAAATATAAGCGTATGAAATTTCTGAATTTAAAAATGTCCAAGCAATATCTCATAGAAATAAATGCTGGACAAAAATGGCTATGAAGAGATTCACAGGCAGACATGATGATACCAGTGTACACCCAAACAAGCAGATTGACATGGTGATTCCAGTGTATACCCCAAACTTTGTGGGGTATGACTGGAAAAAATGGGGTGAGGGAGGGGGCACTGTTTTGCTTCTCCCTCTGCCGTGTTTTTATTTAGGAGCCCCATCATATTTAATGGAAACTATTCATATCAAATGCACAAAACACTACTTTATGATCAGACCAATATGCTTCAATCACATCTGTTTCACATGGGGATATATTTGTAAAAATCAAATCAAGCTTCGAACCGGAGTCATGAGTAGTCTTACTTACAATTTGTTGACAGTTAAAGCCTTTTTCCATAAATGTTAAAAAGTCTGCATGCCCAGCAAACAAATCAAAATTAAAATCTCCCAAGAATACCAAGTCTTTCTGATCATCAATCAAAGGCTTTATATGCATTTCCACGTGATGTTTGAAATTTTCCAAAGAACAAGATGGATATTTGTAAATAACTATGACTTGTACATCTCTATATTGGTTTAATAGTATGTTTGCCTTAATAAACTCTATGGGACCATTGTTTACCTTTGAGATGCAAGTTGTCTTGTAAATGTCTTTCACATACAGTGCTGTTCCATGATGTGGACGTCTATCAGAACTATCTAAAGTCTCATGGTTAAATATTGCTGTGTATCCCTGAAGTTGATAATTTTCCACATCTGCACTAGTTAATCTTGTCTCTGAGAATCCAACTACATCTGAAGCAAGAATGTTTGGCTCATTTTGAATTTGTGGAAAGTGTTTGTGAAGAGATCTACAATTGTTAAAAGCAATCTTTAAACGATGCAAATCAACCTGGTATATTGGGACATAACAAAGTTGGAGTGGCACCTCTTTTTTCATTCTCTCCATTTCATCTACGACTTGTTCATCCATAGATAATGCCTGCTCATTGAAGTTTAGAATATGCAGATGATCTACTGACCTTACCCGACTAAGTGCTACATAGTGGATGTGGGGAATTTTCCTCACTTTTGTTTGAGACATATCAATTACAATTTCATCAACTGTGCAACCTTGGGCTTTATGAATTGTTTTTCCTGCAGCTGGCCGTAATGGAAATTGGATTCTCTGAAAAGTATTGTAATGCAAAAGAAAAGACCATTGAACTTCAAAAATTGGTGTCCAGTTCTCAGAAATTCCATCATGAAATAAATGTCTGTACTTCCTTCGAGTAGTTTTTCCAATTCCAGAGTCAAAAAATTCCACCCAGACTATGCTTGGTCTTGATATACCTTCCATTCTCCTTTCAATTAATTGCACTTTACATGATGAACCATTTGTCAAACCATCAGATACATCAACATTGACTGAGATATCATATATCATCCCAACAGCAAGAATCAAATTTTGCATCAAATTGGCAGTTTTGCTTACATCATCTGCTTTAAGAAGAGATCTTAGCAGTTTTTCCTTGACTTCTTTTTAATAATCTTTAATAACAGAATCAACTGAATTCACTGTGACCTTTTCTCCTCCAAGATTTTCAATCAACTGATTGTTGTATGCATCTACTTTAGAGTTCTGTGTAAAGAGATGAGGAGCATGATGTGGATAATTGTCACTTGTTTCTGTTATCATGCATCTGTGTATCACATTCATATCTTCTGCTGTCATTGCGTTGTAACGAAGGCGATTCAGAAGTTGAGCGAACTCAATATCATCTTTTTGGCGCATGATTTCATCCAACTCAAAAATAGAAAAATGCTCCTTCCAAAGATTGCTTGCAAGAACTTGGGCATCATGATTTAAATCCTGAAAGATCCAACGATCCATTACAGGCTTAAGTTGGAAAAAATCACCAACAGCAATGATACTTATACCACCAAATGGTTTCTTAATGCCTGTGAGAAGTTGTAGACGACTGTCAATGAGTGCTAATGATCTGTTTCCCACCATTGATATCTCATCAATAATGATTACTCTCAGGTTTTGGTACTTTGTACGAAAAGTGTTCAATTCGTCAGAGTGCAAACTTTGTTGACTTTGATTAATTTTTTGATGGAAAGCAGATGCAATAGTTGCTCCTCCAATGTTGTATGCCGCCTTGCCAGTATAAGCACAAAGAATTATTCTTATGTCATCTGGATTTTCACCCTCTGTGGAACATAGGTATCTGTGCAGAGCTTGATAAAGTGCCCTTATCAAAACAGATTTGCCAACACCAGCACCTCCAGACAAAAATGAATAAATAGGTTCTGTCTTTGTCTTTACCCATTGCAACACATGATTGAAAAATTCCCGCTGTTTTACATTTAGACTTCCTAAAAGATTCAAGTATTCATTGTCTGGTAATCTAACAGAACTTTCTTCAATTATTTGTCTTGTTGATGGAATGCCAAGGTCAGATCCTATATCATATTGTCTCTGTTCAATAGGCCTCTCAGGATTAAACTGAACAAAGTTTTCAGATTCAAGAGATCCTTCATTTTTATCTTCTGCCTCTCTTTGCTGAGCATCTGGTGCCAACTCATCAAAAGCTTCTGAAAAGTCCTCATTTGCCATTTGCAAAGCTGCATCAAGCTGTTCAGCATTGAATTCATATTCCTTGATCTTGTGTGTAAGAAACGACTTCTTCAGATGGAAAGACTTCTCAAATGTGTCCATTCCTGATATTAGATCAGTGGATTCATTTCTCCAAGGCATGAACAACATAAGTTTTTCTCTGTAGTAATTTTCTGGATCAGTTTTGATATTAAATCGGACATATCTAATTACCCTTGGTACTTTCCGTCGTTTAATTTTTATGCCGTTTCTCAAAGTCAAAAGTGTATCACTTTCACTAAAGTCAACATCTGAATTGTCTTCATCATCTGACTGATGGTCCTGATCATCATCATTCACTTCATTTTCAGTGAACTCTTTTTCATCATCTTTAGGGAAGACAACATCTAGCTGTGATACGTAATCAGCTAAGCACCAGTTTTCAAGCTGCTTTGGGCGTTTTGCATACCGTTTGATAACATTGCTACATTCCACGTCTGTAGAATTTGGTGTCAACTTTTCTAATTCAGCATCTGTTTTGATCAGAATTACTCTGTCATCTGATGGACTTGTGTTTATAAATACAACATCTCTCGAAGCTTTTGTCATTGGCATTTGTAACACTAAATATGCTGCTTCTTGAGCTCCAACTTCTACACTGTTGAGAAAATGATTCCCAATGTGACGTACCTGTCTTTTTATGTCAAGATTTCCTTCTCTAGCTTCTTTTGCAGCTCTGTTAAGTAAATCGCTCATCCCTCTTTGTGATTTACTTATATAGGAAACAATATACATTGCACAGGCATATGGGTCCAAAATATATTGAATGTCTATGTTAGCTTTCCAAGCATTAAGAACAACACTGTTGTACGAGTTTACCCTCATATCACATGGACTTCTTTTAAGAAAAACCTTTGGACCTCTCAGTGAACTTCTAATGCATTTAATGTAATCTTCCTCAGATATCTTAAGTACTGTACTCAGGAGTTCCTTGTAGGGCAAATCACATCCATTTTTCATATCATTCAGCTGTTTCTGAATGTCATCATACATCTTCTTGTACTTATCAACATCACAATCTAGTGGCTCCAAAATCAAAGTCTCTTCAAGAGGAGGGAGGGGAAAACAGCTTTGCCTCTCTTTTTGCATGTCTGTGAATGTTTGTGCACTTGTAAGTCAGACAAACCATCCTCTTCATTCTTTTCACATTTCAGGTAATTATCTACATAATTTACAATCTCCTGTTCATTATTTTCATGATATTTTGGTGCATTTTCTATCCAAACAATCATATGAATGTGTGGTGATCCTCTTTGTTGAAATTCAGTTCTGTAGAAGAAGTCTTTTACAATACCAATTGGATGATGATCACTTCTCAACACTGAATTCATAAACAAACGGAATCTATGATCAAAGTACCTAGAGCAAGTGATGGGATCCTTTTGTACTAATTTTGATTTTTCAAACCAAGTCATGTTATTGATTTCTTCATCAGTGTATTCTTTTCCATCATTTAACACTCCAAGTGCTCTGATGAGATCATTCCATCTTGTATCTGCAGCAGACAATGATATAAACCATGTTGGTAGACCTAGCTGTCTGATCATAGCAAACACATCCTTTTTTCTAGTCTCAAGATATGCAGGTGAATTTCGTAACTGCCTGAACACAAAGAAACCTTCATCGTGTCTAACAAGATTATTCACATTTTGAGGATTTTTCATTTCATTTGCTGTTATGGATCTTCCTTTGGTTTTGCATTTCCTAAGAGCCAGGTTGCATTTGTCTGTAACTTGCTTCATTTGTATTTTTTTCAACTTGAAAAACAAATTTGGAACAGACTGGGCAGCACGTCTATCAACACTTCTTAATTCCCATTTAGCAATATCTGCATAGGACACATGCACTTGTCTTTTGTCATCTTGTAATCTTCCCTTTCCACAAAAAATTGTTGGAAATGATAAATACTCAGCTGTCTGGTCTTGGTATAAACTAAGTGGGCGTTGTCCTTCACCTGGAGCAAATGTGTAAATCTGATTCATGTCTCTTGAAGCATAATCTAACAGAGTATCGCAATTACCATCTCTACCAACTCCATCTACTTCACAGAATTCATCATCATCATCAACCTCTCATCATCATCAGTATTTTGGTTGCTTCTTGTCTGTGTTCTCACTAGTTCCTGAACCATTTCACTTGCTGAAGTTGTAATTTCTTGAAACCAGTTTTCATCAACATTGATATTTGCATTCTTGTAAAAGTCACTATTGTTCATAAGCCAGTGCAACGCAATCAGTACTTTTGTTGGTCGTACATTTTCATGATAATCACATTTTTGATATGACAACTTTTTCTTTAATTTGACAGGAACTGTGACATTTTCATCTAATTTTCTTGGCAGGCTATTCACAGTAGGTTGAATATCAACTGGAACATTCACAATGTTTCCTCTTACAGAATATTGCCCACCTCTTGGCAACTCTCTTATTTGCATAAAAGGTATTCTCAGAGATACAAGCCTTTCTTCTAAAGAAAATAAATCTAATTCCATTGGCTTAAGTGGCCACATCATACCATTGAAGACGGACAACTTTGGAATTTTTTTTTGTCTTATTGATGAACAGCAAGTATTGCAAATCCATTCCACATTTTCAACAGACACAGTGCTTGTAAGAAACTTGCTTTTACATTCATCATTTAGTTTGATGTTTTCCACTTTAGAAACACTTTCTTTGAACCATGTTTGCTGACAACATGAGCATACAAAAATTGGACCATGTTTTATCTGTTCATGAAAATTTTGGATGCAATCCTCTATATCTATTCCAAATTTTTTCCGTCTCTGTTGTTCATCTACTTTTTCACAATATTCTTTATCTGCTCTTTGCCTCTGTTTCTGTTCCCTATTAAGCAATCTCTCATTTTCTCTAAATGAAATGTTGCTTCGTTTAGCTTGCTTTTTTAACCTTTCCCTTTCAAGAACAATTGGGTTTTCTCTGCATTTTCTTTTTGAAATTCTACTGCCCTCTTTTTCTTTTTCTTGCACTTTAACATTCTGACGTTTTAACTTTCTACCTGCAGTATTCATTTCCCTTTCTTTCTCTTTAATTTCAGCATCTTGTCTCTTGGACTTTCTTGCAAGCTTATCCATTTCCCTTTCTTTCTGTTTAATTTCAGCATCTTGTCGCTTTGACTTTCTTGCAAGCTTATCCATCTGCCTTTCTTTCTCTTTAATTTCAGCATCTTGTCGCTTCAACTTTCTACCAGCTGTATTCATTTTTCTTTCTTTCTCTTTAATATCAGTATCTTGTCGCTTTAACTTTCTTCCAGCTGTATTCATTTTCTTTTCTTTCTCTTTAATTTCAGCATCTTGTCGCTTTAACTGTCTTCCAGTGGTATTCATTTTCCTTTCTTTCTCTTTAATTTCAGCATCTTGTCGCTTCAACTTTCTACCAGCGGTATTCATTTTTCTTTCTTTCTCTTTAATTTGAGTATCTTGTCGCTTTGACTTTCTTGCAAACTTATCCATTTCCCTTTCTTTCTCTTTAATTTCAGCATCTTGTCGCTTTAACTTTCTACCTGCAGTATTCATTTTCCTTTCTTTCTCTTTAATTTCAGTATCTTGTCGCTTTGACTTTCTTGCAAACTTATCCATTTCCCTTTCTTTCTCTTTAATTTCAGCATCTTGTCTTTTTAACTTTCTTGCAGCTGCATCTCTTTCCTTTTCTTTCTGTCTTATTTCAGCATTTTGCCTTTTTAATTTCCTTGCAAATGTTGCAGTTTCAGTTTCTCTGCTTTTTATATCATCATTTTGTCTTCTCAACTTTTTTGCATGCGTTTCTTTGTTTCTTTCTACTTGCTTAAACTGTACATTTTGTCTTTTTCTCCTCATGTACTCTCTCATATACCTTTTTCTGTATGGGTTTTGATCTGGATTTGTAACAGATGAGAGATGATCATCCATTTTGTAAAATTTTTTCTGCAATGGACTTTTCTCTGGAAAACTATGATGCAAAGTTTTAATTGAGATTGGTAAGATTTCAAACTGCATTGCAAAGTCTATATGCATACTGTTATACATACTGTACAGATATGATACCAAATCATCAATACCCGTGCTTTGTACTAGTACTGATTTACCATCACAGGAAGACATGCCAGCACTGTCATGTGAATGAGAGTCAAAAAAGTAATATTCCTTGTCTGACACTTTGTATACACCAGAACAAATTGCCCCTATCATAATCAGCAAATATCTAGAAACCTGGAAAGCCTCTTCTAAAGCTTGATGCAATGATTTCACTTGACTAATTTGTTCTTCAGAGACAAGTAATCCCCACATGGTTTCAAATTTCTCGATGACATGATGATTTTCTCCTAAAGTTAAGTTACTTGGCAACTCATCCAATTTAAGTAGCTTGTTTAGAAACATTTGTCTTTGCTGCAAATTCTTGACCAACATAACATAAACCTGATCCCCTGCTATTAAAGTGCTATCAATAAATTCCGTTGAGAATGAAAATCCTTCATAACTTTTTATCAGTATAGTAAGAGCATTGCACGTACACTGACTTCCTCTAGAAAATGATGAAAACCTTGCATCCCCTTGATGAAATGACCCAAATACAAATTTTGTATTGCATACCTGGTTGATTGCATGACTAAGTGACTTGCTTTCTTCAGCCATTACATCTTGATTTTGCAGAGCTGTTTTAGTGATTGAGGCATTGTTTGTCAATTTTTGTTCAATATTGTTTTGCAAATTTTTTTCATGAGATTCATTGAGCAGATTTGTTTCACATAGTTCATTGAGCAGATTCATATCACAAAGTTCATTGAGCAGATTCATTTCACAAGTTTTTTGGTTTTCCTGTTTTTTTTGTAACCTGAGGGCAGGCTCCTCAGGGTCAACATTGGTTTTACTGTTTTTCACGAGGCCAGTCTCCTCAGTCATTTTAATGTCATACATTGTTTTACTGTTTTTTTAAGAGGCCAGTCTCCTCAGTCAAGTCCAGGTCAGAAAGTGTTTTACTGTTTTTCATGAGGCCAGTCTCCTCAGTCTTGTCAGTCCGTATCTCTTTCCTGGCACCACTAATCCTCCAGTACTTCCTCCTAGGCATCTACAAAGGACAAAGTTGATAATGAATAGAGATACTACAGATGTACAGTCAAGCCTTGTTAATATGGAAACTTAATTATTATAATCTGGTTTTAATAAGCATTAGGAATACCAAATTTTACCCCAAATTACATGTACTTGTAGATATAAACATTCTGTTCCCAACACATCCCTCATCAAGAAGATGATGTATAATCATAATTACCAAGGCTCAACTGTACACCCTTCTATACATTAGAAGAGGGAGGAAAGAAAGGGGAATAGAATTTTTTCCATCAAGTTTTGTATAATTTCAAAATTTCCAACCCATTATTTAAAGTTTAGTACATTTAATTTTCCAACCCATAATTAAAATGAACAATCAGGTAAATAGAGTTATAAGTTGACATATCATCAACATAGGCCTAATTAACATGTTATAGAAAAGACAAATGATAGGCAGTATATTGTGTAAATGAAACCAAAATAGAACAGGAAATTGTCAATTAAAACCAAATTTTTGATACTTGCTAGTCTCCGGGTGAGGTGTCTAAATACAATATTGCTCAGAGAATTGCTATCTAATTTGTCTTTTAAAGAAATTGGCACAACATTATGTACCACTTGATGCCCTATAAGAAAAACCGAAACGTTCCAATCAAATGAAATTTACCATTTTAATTCACATGACATCACTATATAATTGTTGCCATGACTGCTGACCTTGACTAAATTAATGTATAGGTTTAACATCTTATATACATAAGGATCAACTGTCTTAATGAATATTATATTTAAAGTGTTGTGTTTTGCATGCACTATGCCTAAGTAGTAGTCAGGGTTTGACACATGGTGCATGAGACAGAGGCATGGTGCACGAGAGAGAGACAAGGTGCACAAGACTCATAATTAGCCATACGCCATTTTCGATATTATTATCTGCAATATATCAACACCAGGGTATACTCTTGCGATTCGTCAAACATGACTGTTTTATTGTCACGGGTATCAGCATGGAATGACGACCCGTGTTCGTGCTGGTTATCTTGCATTACCTTTGTTTTCATTTTATTGCAGTTATGTGTCTGTGTTTGTTTGTATACTGCACTGACCTGTTCAACTATAACTGTAAGTTTCTTTGATTTCTTACTTTCCTGAATTAGACTAAGTATTACGTTATTATTGTCGCTACCTAGTGGTATATATCATATGTCCATCTACACTGTTGTCAACAGATTACAATGAACAGTGACAAAGTCCTGCACTTTATTAGGGGTCTGCAGGAATTAACTAGATATCAACGAGATGGTGGCCATCTCAAAGGGCCCCGTTTTTAGCAATGAACATGAAAATGAAAGGTAGCTGAAAACGGTTAATTTTGAAGGTGTTTGAGATTAAAGGGGACAAAAAGTAACTACTACCTGAAAAATAATACATTTAAAAAAAACTTTAAGAAATGTATCCTCTATGAAAATTGTTGCATATCCTCCATCATAATATAGAATGAAAATCACATACCCAGTCAATTTGTTTGAGGCCGAGTGGAATTACGCACCCAACAAAGATTTTAAACAGAGAGGCTATTTTTCATATAATTCTGTTGTGACCTTGACCTTTGATGTAGAAACATTGTTCAAGGTCACTGCACACCGGTTACCCAAAGGCACTCTGTTGGTGAAGTATGAGCCAGATTGGGCCAAAGGGAGGGAAAATATGCTCCGGTCAAGGATTTTTTATATAATTCTGCTCTGACCTTGACTTTGACGTAGAAACATGGTTCAAGGTCACTGCACACCGCTTACCCTAAGGCACTCTGTGGATGAAATATGAGCCAATTTGGGCCAAGGAGAGAGAACAGATGCTCCGGATAAGAGATCTCGGACGGACAGACAGACAGCTGGAAGGACAGACAGACTGATCACTATAGGACCCCCCTCCCCCCCCCCCCCCCCCCCGAGAGGGGCCTTAATAATAGCGATTCTCTGAACAAAAATATCAGACATGTTCCTTTTAAGAATGGTGTTCAGCTTTAATCAGATATCATTAAAATAGTACTCTCCCCAACACCTAGTATCCATTGGATCTATTACATTACCAACTAAACTCAAAATGCAAATGTTCCTTTAGGTATAGAGACATGCACAGATAAAGAACAAGTTGACATCAGATTTGTACGAAAATGCCTAAACAAAGAGTGTGCTGAAATTTCTAGTATCTGCGACTAACAATTACTGAGAAAACTGTTACAAAAATTTAGTACCAACAGACACACAAGGGTAAAACAGTATACCCCTCCTTCGGAATGGGCGTCTAAATTTATCATTTCTGCACAATGGAAAATGTATTCAACAATTCAATGCAATTGATTTTCTTTCCAATTAAATTATTGCTGTAACCATGGGATGTTTGATCACTGCAAGTAATTTTTTTTTCATAGCAAAAAATATTTCACGTCAATTAGATTACAGTCTTTAACAGCATTAGAGTACCGTATGGATATACATGTATTATATAATTTAAACAGTTCTTTATAAAAAAGCGGAAAATAAAATCAAACCTTTGGCATACACTTTCCCATCAAGATAATTTGTTGTTACAAAACAGGGATTAATCTAGGGCATATTTACTACCAATATTTGGGTTTTCTCACCACATGAACATCCCATTTTCCCCTTTAAGCTTTTTAATGAGTAAAAATTTCCCCTTATAATAATGAAAAGCTTAAATATTTCTTTTCTTTATAAAAACTGGGGGGAAAAAGTAAAAATCAACATGATTATCAGAAAGTGTGAAATAAGGTATTACTTTGCTATTTTATGCACATTAAATGGTCAAAAAGATGCCAAAGTTCAATTGCCCCCCCCCCCCTCACCGGGCGGTAGATAGACATCTCGGCCCAATAACCCCTCGGCCCAAAATTATTAATATGTCGGCCCATACACACCTCGGCCCAAGCAAACTTGTGATAGAAAAAGTTAAATCAATGTCTGAATTGGTGGTAATAATAATCAAAATCTAACTTATTCTTTCAGACAATGATATTTTAAAAATCATATAAGGCGGGGGGGGGGGGGTGTTCTATGAAAAATGATTTGTTTATTTTTGAAACTAAATAAATTCTTTTTAGTCCTTAAATTGCATCTCTGTCATGGGGAAATGTGCAATATATATGGTAAGTAATACCATTTCAACACAGTAGGAATTTTTTCATACCATTTTACATTTAAAATATATTCATAATCTAAAATCCAAATAAATGTTGTATCTTATGGTATCACTTTGCATTGTTCCTCTGAGGATTGGAAACATATGGCATGGGTCTATAATCTGTGAAAAGGAATGGACTACATGTAACGTTTTTTTTGTTGTTTTTTTTTAAATTTTGACATGGAATGAATTTTCTTAATGTACAATGTGGTTGAAAGCATAACTTACAAATGTATAACCTTTGTGAACGTTTCCATATGAAATGACCGAGACAATGTTCAATGGAAGTTAAATGAGCAGACCCTAAACCTTTCATTGGGCCAAGATATCATGGCCCGGGGGTGTCACCCTGCACCAGCTGGACTGGTCCCCAGACCCCAGCCGATTATCCCAATTTCTCCAGAAAGGGTAATTTCCCCAAAACCTACCTGGTAAATTAATCCCTGCGAATATAACATTATAATCAGGCAACAAAACAACACAACACATTCACTTAATCAGTCTTTTTATTTTTAATTTAGACAGGCCCCTGGATCATGATTCAAGACACCTCTTTGGTTTAAATCAAAATTTTTCAATGTTGTGGAGGCCAAAGAGATTAAAATTAAATTATGTTTTAGTATAAATCCATACAAGTGTTATTTGCAAGTTTTTAGATTAATAAATTACATAGTTATTAGTTAATAAACATTCTACAAGCTGATGAAAATTATACTTAAGTCTACATCTATTTCATGATCCTGGGGCTTGAAGACTACGGTATGTTACTTCAAATAATATGTACTGCCTGCATTACTACATTGCTCATATCATGCTTCTCTTTTTCCTTGCATCTACTTTTTTCCCTCAACCTAAGCATTTCGATTATTATTCATCAATAAAAATATTAATCTTGTATTCTAAATTGTTTTGCCGTATCCTAGACATCGTCCTATATATCTAGACGGCGATACTGATTGCAGAATAATTGTTGAATTCATAATAATTTGCAAAATGGAAAAAGCTTCAAACAGTTTACCGTACGCAAATGAACACATCGCAACTCATTGAATCGCTTCGATGTTTCATGCATGTTTTAAAATATTACCTCTACTAATGAACGAAAACAAACCAGGTATCTTAATTAGAATTAAATCTGGATATGTCTTTGATAACTGTCTTTCGCCCAACGCAACGTGGCCATAAACAAAGAGCCTCGTTCTGATTTCGAATGTTGTAATATTCGGAATGTCGAGCCCGATCGGAAATCAAAAGAAAAAAAACAGCGTCCTACCCACGGCCACAGGTCTCATAATTTAAATAAATTAGAATTTAAACTTTCCAAGGATGCTTCCACATAAGTTTAAGATTTTCTGGCCCATTGGCTTTTGAGAAAAAGATTGTTAAAGAATTGTTTCTACACATTTCAATGAAAAAATTGGATTCCCTGTTGTGGCCCCGCCCTACCCCCAGGGGTCATAAATTCAACAATTTAGAATCTACACTACCCCAGGATGCTTCCACATAAGTTTCAGCTTTTATGAAACAGTGGTTCTTTAGGAGAAGAATTTTAAAGATTTTTCCCTATATGTTTCAATGTAAAACTTTGATTTCCTGTTGTGGCCCCGCCCTACCCCCGGGGGTCATGATTTTTACAATTTAGAATCTACACTACCTGAGGATGCTTCCACATAAGTTTCAGCATTTCTGGCCCAGTGGTTCTTGAGAAGAAGATTTTTAAAGATTTTTCTCATATATTTCTATGTAAAACTTTGATTCCCCATTGTGGCCCCACCCTATCCCCGGGGGTTATGATTTTTACAATTTATAATGTACACTACCCCAGGATGCTTCCACATAAGTTTCAGCTTTTTTGGCCCAGTGGTTCTTGAGAAGAAGATTTTTTAATAACCCCACCCTATTTTTGTCGTTTCTTGATTATCTTCCCTTGTGAAGAGACTTGGCCCTTTATTTTTACAATTTAAATTCCCCTTCACCCAAGGATGCTTTGTACCAATTTTGATCAAAATTGGCTCAGTGGTTCTTGAGAAGAAGTCAAAAATGTGAAAAATTTACAGACGGACGGACGGACAGACAGACGAACGGACGGACGGACGACGGAAAAATGTGATCAGAAAAGCTCACTTGAGCCTTCGGCTCAGGTGAGCTAAAAACGATTGGTGGATATTGAAAATGGAGATTTCCTGTAAAAAAAAAACATTTGAGTTTGTTTATAGTTTGAATAGATTGAGTTAATCATACAGAGCTTAAGATACATTCAAACTTCCGTGTCGGCACTGTGTTTACAATTTGTGAAAATATAGGCGCGTTTGTTTTGACAGATATGGTGAACTCATAGGTTAGATTAAATAATCATCTCTATTTGGATTGAATTAATAGTTATGAGCATAAATTAAACTTGAAACATGCATTTCATGAAGAAAACGGTGTCAGCGAGAGCGTGGAAATTTATTTGATAGGAAAAATCCCTATTTTCGAGATTCATCCGATTAATATTAAATCTAAATAAATTTCAAATAAATTCCACATTCTAAAGAGAGCAAGAATACTTGGTATTAAAATGTCGTATTAGAGCAGGAGAATCAAATGCTATTAACAAAAACTGAAGAAATAGCCAAGGCAAGCTTTAATTAATTTTTATGCTCATCAGCACTTAAATTTTAGACAGAAAAAAAAATGTAGTTTTCGCCGATATTGAATAGAATTTCATTATACTTAAGAGACTCACAGTAAAACTCTCAGAACACTTTCTTTGAAGTGTCTTCTACATTTTAATCTGAATTTCATGTCGATGTGTGATCTCCTTTAAGCTGTACAAAATTTGTTTACGTCACTATTGATTTTTTTTTTTTGAGAAAGAAGGGGGGGGGGATATAAGCATTTGTTTAAGAGAGAGTTGTAAATACCTCCAAGACCTTAAGCTTGATTGTGACCTCTGGGTCAATGGGGTCAAAGGTCAAGGTCATTCATCAAGGTCAAAGGTCAAGGTCATCAAAAAAAAAAAAAAAAAAACCCACTTACAGACTTGAGTTTTACATTTGAAGCTGAATCTAGGTAAAGGTTATGAATACATGTATACCTTTTTAACTTTTGAGAAAAGGTCAAGGTCTAAGGTCAAGGTCAAATATCAAGGTCAAAGGTCAAGGTCATTTTATTAAAAACCCGTAAATATGCAATTTTGATACTTCCCAATGACCTTGACCTTTGACCTTGACCTAATCTTCAAGGTCAAAGGTCAAAAGATCTGATGCAGTTGGACCCATGTCTTTACGACTTGTCGTTAAGAAGTTTTTACTTCTTCGTAAACATCATAAACTTGCAGGGGCAATAACTACTTAAAACGGTTTACGAATTCTTTCACACTAATAGAATGAGAAGTGTACTAAATTAGTCGCAGACATTGTTGAAGGTTTTGTACCTCTACGGTTTACGGTTTCGGAGGAGTAGCGATAACAAGGGTTTACACTGAAAGGGGCACTAACTTTTAGAGGGTTCAGTCTTAGGGGACAAGCATGGAATCTCTGAAATGGGTTTAAGAGTACATACTAAAAATACAAAGATGTTTAGAATTTGGTTAAGAACAAAAGAGCTATAAAAAATGCTTAATATTACATATTTTGAATGACCTTGACCTTTGACCTTGACCTAGATTTTAAGGTCAAAGGTCAAGAAATCTTTTGCAGTTGGTCCCATGTCTCTACGCCTTGTCGTTTAAGAAAAGATCTTGATATTCGTAAACGTTGCAAACATTCAGGGGCAATAATTCAATATAGGAGTTTACGAATCCTTTCGCAATGTTTGATTGGAGAGTCTACTAAATCAGTCGTAAACATTAATAAAGGTTTGGAATCTCTGCGGTTTATGGTTTTGGAGGAGTAGCGATAACAAGCTTTTATTGCGAAAGGGGTCGTAACTCCGAAAGGGGTCAAAGCTCATATACGCAGGGTCAACTGCTAAAATCTTTTACGGAGTACATTCTTGTCGACTAAAAATCTTTTCGATAAATCTTGAAACTCAAAATCACACGGCGGAAAAATAATAAAAAAGAAAAAAAAAAAACAGAAGAAAATCAATAGGTCTTTCCAGAGAAAGCTGGAAAGACCTAACTAGGAGACTAATTGTTCTCTGAACAATTAACGGCTTTCCACCTTTTTTAAGTTTTCATGTCATTTGAATTAAAAAAAAAAAAAAAAAAAAAAAAAAAAAAAAAAAGTTCTCCAGCTGGGCTTGAACCTACAACCCTCAGTTTGTAAGTCGGACACGCTAACCATTGAGCCATCAAGTTGTACACAAGTAAGCGTATTTTGTAAACTAATTTATTTTCTGAAGGTGGAAGAGGATACCTGTAGTTTCGTAGGAAAGTACCGGTCAAATTTCTTAAAAAACTGAGATCTTGCCGGTTTGATGTGATATTGTATGTAGGAAAATGATTAGAATAATTATGGGACACATTTGCAGTGAAGCAATGACACTTAGCATATATAGAGTCGTAAAAGCGAAAGTAATACACGTGGTCAGTTGCAGAGGAAATTCAAAATCCCGGAAAAAACAGTGAGTGAGTCATGGACATTTTTTCTACACTGTATTGTATAAAGCGGGGTATCTGCAATTGATTTAACCTATCTAAATTGCGTGGAAATTTATTTGATATGAAAAATCGCTATTTCCGAAATTTAGATTTAAATCTAAATAAAATTAGAATAAATTCCATACACCTAAGAAAGCAAGAATACTTGGTATTAAAATGTCGTAATAGAGCAGGAGAATCGAATGATATTAACAATAATTGCAGAAATAGCCAATACGAGTTTTAATTAATTTTTATGCTCAGCAATAACTGAGTTTCAGACAGAAAAAAAATGCAGATTTTGCCGATATTCACTATAATTTCAAAATGCTTTAGAGACTCACCTTCAAACTCTCAGGACACTTTCTTTCAAGTCTATTCTTGCTTTTATTACGAATCTTATGCCGATATTTCGTTTCGTTTGACTTGTAGACATTTTCTCTAAGTTGGTGTTGATTTTCTTTTTAAAGGGGGGGGTTAATTTTATAAGCATTTGTTAGAGTGATGGTTGTAAATACCTCCACGACCTTAAGCTTGATTGTGACCTTTGGGTCAATGGGGTCAAAGGTCAAGGTCATTTATCAAGGTCAAAGGTCAAGGTCATGAAAAGAGAGAGAGGTAAACTTGAGATTAACACTTGAAGCTGAATCTAGATAAAGGTAATGAATATTTCTTTATGACTTTTTGAGTAAGGGTCAAGGTCAGAGGTCAAGGTCAAAATCAAATTTCAAGGTCAAAGGTCAAGGTCATTTGAATTTTAAGCTTAAATTGACAATTTCTCTACTTTTCCAATGACCTTGACCTTTGACCTTCACCTATTTTCAAGGTCAACGGTCATAAGATCTCATGCACTTGGTCCTATATCTTTACCACTTGTCATTTAAAAGTTTTTAATTTTTCTTTTAAGCTTTAAAACTTTCAGGGGCCATAACTCATTGAAGGAGTCACCGAATACTTTTGCAATGAATAGATTCCAGGGTCCTCTCAATTAGTCGAAGACATTGGTGAAGGTTTCATACCTCTACGGTTTACGGTTTCATAGGAGTAGCGATAACAAGCATTTCTTGCGAAAGGGATAATAACTTTGAAAGGGGTCAAAGTTCAAACATGGGGGGTCGTTTTTCGGAATAACTTTTAATATCCAATATCATGAACTACAAAGATTTTCGATAAGTCTTGCGGTTTCAAAAGTCCGGGAAGAAAAATAATAATAATAATAATAATAATAATAAACATAAACATTTCAAGAGGTCTTTCCACAGAAAGGTGGAAAGCCCTAAAAAAGAATAATAAACAGAAGAATATCAATAGGTCTTTCCACAGAAAGGTGGAAAGACCTAATAATGATAAGAAACAGAGTAAAAACAATATGTTCCCCAACTTCGTTTGGGGAACATAATAAGAATAACTAGTAGACTTATTGTTCAAAGAACAATAAGAGGTCTTTCCACCTTCCTTGAATTTCAATTTTGTTTTAAAATTTAATTCCATGAATAAGAAACCAAAATTGTCTTAAAGGATAGCAAAAATTAAAAATTAAAAAAAAATTGAGGTGACCTTGACCTTTGACCTTGAAAAAATATTCAAGGTCAAAGGTCAAGGGTCACAATGCAATTGACCCCATGCATCTACGACTTATAGTTTTCAAGTTATAAGGTTAAATAGGAAGTACAAAGAATTTAAAGGGCAATAACTCATATAAGCGGTCATCAGATCCTTTTGCACTTATATAGTGAAGTTAGGCCTTAAGACCTTTAAGACATTAGTGAAGGTTTGGTGTCTATACGGTCTACGGTTTCAGAGAAGTAGCGATAACAAGGTTTTTTGCACAAGGGGCAATAACTTTTTAAAGGGTTAATCTTTGGGGACAAAAATAAAATATTTGAAAGAGTTTTAAGAGTACATATTAATGATGCAAAGACATTAAGTATATATTGAAAGACAAAAGAGATATAGAAAAAGGTTAATTTCTCATTTTTTGGATGACCTTGACCTTTGACCTTTGCATGAAATTTTAGATCAAAGGTCAATGAATCTTATGCAGTTGGTCCCATGTCTCTATCACTTCTCGTTTTGAAAATTTTTAATCATTTGTAAAATTCAAAGACTTTCAGGGGCAATAACTCATTGAAGAAGTCACCGAATACTTTCGCAATGAAAAGATTCCAGAATCCTCTCAATTAGTCGAAGACTTTAGTGAAGGTTTCATATTTCTACGGTTTACGGTTTCGAAGGAGTAGCGATAACAAGCATTTCTTGCGAAAGGGGCAATAACTTTTAATAGGGTCAATCTTACGGAATACGAATTGAATCTGTAAAATAGTTTTAAGAGTACATATTAATGATGCATAGACGCTTTGTATATGTAAAGAGACAAAAAAGATATAAAAAGAGCTTAATTTCTCAATTTTGGAATGACCTTGAACTTTGACCTTTACATGAATTTTAAGCTCAAAGCTCAATGAATCTTATGCAGTTGGTATCATGTCTCTACACCTTCTCGTTTTGAAAATATTTGATTATTTGTAAAATTCAAAGACTTTCAGGGGCAATAACTCATTGAAGGAGTCACCGAATACTTTCGCAATGAATAGATTCCAGAGTCCTCTCAATTAGTCGAAGACTTTAGTGAAGGTTTCATATTTCTACGGTTTACGGTTTCGAAGGAGTAGCGATAACAAGCATTTCTTGCGAAAGGGGCAATAACTTTGAAAGGGGTCAAAGATCAAACATGGGGGGTCGTTTTTCGGAATAACTTTTAATATCCAATATCATGAACTATAAAGTTTTTCGATAAGTCTTGCGGTTTCAAAAGTCCGGGAAGAAAAATAATAATAATAATAATAAACATAAGCATTTCAAGAGGTCTTTCCACAGAAAGGTGGAAAGACCTAATAATAAGAAACAGAGTAAAAACAATATGTTCCCCAACTTCGTTTGGGGAACATAATTATCGACTATAAGCATTGCAATATAAAAATAGAAAACATTTTCATTTTTGTCAAAGTAATTTAATCATAACCTCAAAATGATAATAAAAATATAAGTGATGGTTACGCATCAACCGTCATCCTTTGATCAAAATTTTGACCACTTACTTCAGAATAAAATGCAAAAATAATCTGAAATTTATTTGTCCCGATCCAAACTACAATTAACAAAATTAAGTGTTCAAGTATGTTTGCTTTCTTTATGACCACTAAACTCGATTTAACTCTATGCTGAAGTATTGAAAATAGTTAAAACATGATATGAAATACTATGCTATAATTCAGAAAAGATAGCACCGATGACTGCAGAAAATATTAATTTTTTTTGTTGACCATCAACGTAATAAAGCTCTTCAATTTGATAAACGAATGGCGCTTCAAGTGATGATTATGGTATAATAGTAAACGAGTTACTGGTCGAGAACTAAACGATATTCACATAACAAACACAGAGGGAAGTCATTTATTGCTCGAAATCTACCTTAACTATTGTGAAACATTTGTCTCATCTTCTCAAACAAAACGATAAACCAGCACTCAGAGCCTTGCCGCCAGATTTTAGCTGATTTTCATTTAATTTATTAATTTACATTACATTTATTTAATAAATTATATGATTAGCAGACGAGGGATTGCCTGAAGGTTAAATATGATATTAAGTTTGTGTAATATTATTCAATATGAATTGAAGGATGTATAGGTAATAAATGTGTAAACACGCCTCAACTAAAAGTTAATATGATATATAATTTTGCAAGATATACTGTATTCGTATTTTAAAATATTTAATCTAGGGTTTCATAAAATAAAACCTCCTTTCAAGTGACAATACTTGTGATAAAAGAAAAAAAATATTTCTGTAAATACCGTTATATTGAAAAGCATGCAGTTATCAAAATAACTACACAATAATTCAGAATGTAATTTTAATGATATCATTTTTTACTTATTAACACATCAACTCAAAAAGTCGAACATTCTGTTTCACAAGAAAAAATTTATTTTTAGAATAAGTATTTTTTAAAGTGAATTAAACAATAAATGAAGTGTTTTTATTTTGCATTAGTTTTTTTAAAATTAAATTACAATCCACCATATAATGGGGAGAAATGTGATTTTTTTTTAATCTTTCAATCTTGACCTTTTCTTTGTCATGTTTCAATGGTTTTGCGTGTTTGGTTTACTTAAATTTGATTTACTTTTCAATAAACTTTATATTATAAAATAATACATGCAGATACATTTTGTAATAATATTTCACGCCAGGATCATAGGACAATTGAGCTTGACATATTGCCAATATTTATATTATACATAGATTTAGATGATATCGTTAAGTCGGACTGACACATCTAATACAAACTGTAAGGCCTCTTTACTAACATATCTACAACTAAGATAACTCCCTTTACCCAATCACGACAAGGCGCTAATAGTGTGACTGGTTGACAGGGGTTACTTGCTCCTTCATGACCTCTAATCCAACCTCTGAAAATTTTAAAAGTCTGTGTTTGGTTTGCTCCTGATTTGTGTTGTTTAACGAGGCCCAATCTAGTTGAAAATTACGAAAACGGAATGATAAAAAGATTTTAATTCTTCGAAATATATTTGTATGTTTTATGCTAAGAAAAATTAGAATGAAATTTTGTTACCTTGCCTTAATTGTAGTCAAATGGGAGCACAGTCAAAATATGGACCTTTTTTTCGTGTTTTTTATACACAATTACATACTAAAACTCTCCAATAAACAAAGAAATTGACAAATCAAAAATAAATAAATGATGAAATGTTTTGTTTTTCACATATACTAGTATCATGCGATTTTCAATCCTGTTTTAAAAAATGACAAGAAAATTGGAGGTAGCCTTTTTTGCAGTGAAAAGGGAACATATCAAAACAAAAAATAGGACTTATTTTATCCAACTAGATATTTTTATAAGTCGCAATGGTTTAGATAGCATCAACAAACGATTGTAATACTGCATCAGCTTCTAAAAATTAAATAATTCTTACATGATGAAATAATTTTCTCGACATACTTTATTTTTCTCTTAACACGCGACGTTGTTTTACGTGGAAAAAAAAGAGGAAGGGGGAGGGGGTGGGGTAAAGGCGACAAAATCACGATTTTTAAACAAATTTTCTATTTTAATATCAAGAAAAATAAAATATTTCGGGGGTTTCATTTAAATGATTCATAGACTTTTTCTAAAAAACTAAAGCTAATCCATGCATAAAAAAAGTCAATAAAAAGTGTGTGTATAAACACTTCAACATGCTCAAGGAGAAAGACTAAAATCATTTACTTTTGGTTACAGTGTTTGTTTTTTTCAACTCACAAACTGAAATAAAACAAGATAAAATTAATGAATCTGTACCAAAAATTGATCCCTCAAAATCAATTATGTTCCAAAGTTATTTATCAATTGAAACAAATATCTTTTTTTTTTTTAAAAATGTAAATAATAGAAAAGCCAGCTTTCAACATGCACAGTCTATAGAGCTACCAGGAAAGCAAGAACAGCGAAACATTTTAGCGCAATTTGACGTCATTTTAATCGTGACGTTATTGTATTCAACTGTGACGGCAGTCAAGGGTATTGTGACGTGCCAGAGTCGACGCTGCGTTAAAACGTATGCGCAGTTCAAGTAGACTGGGCCTAGTTATTTCGTGACATTGGACTTGGAAAACAACAGAAACAAACTTGATCAGATTAACCCTGTAAAAGGTTAAGGATGTCTAAAAATAGAGTCAATAAAACAAGACATTATTTGTTTTGGCGTGCGTGTCATGGCCATTTAATAAAATATCAGATATAATACAATGTATGCGCCGATGATGATTATATTGCAGCATAGGTAAATGCATATAGATAATCATAAGCAAGAGAAATACCATCTTGATCCAAGGAGCCTGGAAAAAACAGTACCCCCCGGAGACAGCATTCTTTGCAAAATTATGCTTAACAAAGTTAAAACACCACTCATAACTGGAACTTTGAAAGGTCTGCCAAACACATCAATAAGCCGGTGGATCCTATTCAGCATATGATCCATGCCATGACGCTGAAACGAGAAATTAAACGAAAACGTAAAAAACCACCAAAAAGAAAAATTACATTGCAATAAAACATGACATAGATGCTAATGAGGAATAGAAAATAGACTTAGGGGGAGGTAGTGTGGGATTAAAAAATTTGAGCGTCTGATTCTCTGAAATTACGGAATAAAGAGGAATGTTCTAGAAGACATGCGCATTCAACAAATATTTTTGAGCACCGAGCCCGATGAATTATGAACGTAATGATTAGGAGTTATCGATCTTAGTATATGTAAAAAAAACTAAGCTGCACGAAATAACCAGGTTTATCCATATTTGATAAACCCCATTTAATGGACTTTTGAACATAATCACCATTCGTTATTATTGTCCCCCGCTTGAAAAGTGGGCGATATTAATTTGGGTCTGTCCGTCCGTCCGTCTTTCTGTCTGACTGTAACGCTTTCGTTTCCACACAATATATCAGGAACCCTTTGAGCTTTCGAATTGAAATTTTGCATAGCAACTCCCTATGGACTAAAGGAGAACCCTATTAATTTTGAGGTCAAAAGGTCAAAGGTCAGGGTCATATTCTGTCTGTTATAAGACTTTCGTTTCCGCGCGATATCTCGAGAACCCTTTGAGCGTTTGCAATGAAATTTTACATAACAACTCCTTGTGGCCTAATAAAGACCCCTATTGATTTTGAGGTCAAAAGATCAAAGTTTTAGGTCGTAAATTTATATATTCTGTCTGTTTGTTACACTATCGTTTCCGGGCGATATTTCAAGAAGATTTTGAGCATGTACATGTAATTTATACCAAAACTCCCTTGGACCTCTCTCAACCCTCTCAAAGTGTCCCGCCCCGTTTGTTTTATTAGTATTTAATTTATTGTATTACATGTCGCTATTTTTAGCACAGGGGCACGAGGAGAGTTATTACGCATAAAACAGGTTCTCGGCGGACTTTATATTCTGATTACAACTATTAGAACTGTTTAATAAAGGCTAAATTAGACACCATGCATTGTGTAAAATTTTGACAATATCGAACGTGAATATATACATGTATGTGACTTCATCTTTGCATATAATTGTCACAGATCGTAAGCGGTTTCGTGGTCTAGTTGTACGTCTCTCGCTTCACATGTGAGAAGTCCTGGGTTCGAATCCCGGATGGTTTCCTTTCTTTTTATCCGAAATCCTTTTTTTTCTACTAAATGATAGTATTCAGCATGTAAAATGAAAAAATTATGAGGTCTGCCTTGTACAAACTCATAAAATCATCATTACAGTGTGATAAATATTCCATATATAAGAATCTTCTATACACATAATAAAGAATAAGCAATCAAATCTTTATATCCATATTTGCATATTTTATTTGCTTCAGTATACATTTAATAATTCTACAAATTCAGTCAGAGGCACCCGACCCCCCCCCCCCCTCTCCTCCCCCGAAACCGCGCATGGTTTACTTTTTGCCTAAGCGGGGGACACAAATTCTCTGAATTAACTTGATATTATTATTATTATTATCATTATCACATGTTTTGACATCTCAGGCCTCTATGTGACCTCTAAAATTTAGGCGCCCACTGGCTTCTGATAAAAAAAAAAATAGTTGCCAGGTAAATTTTTCTTAGACACCAATTGTAAAACTGATATGAGTCAATATATAGAGACATGACCATTGCCAACTTTTAAACTTCTTATCTGCTCTTTATAAAAAGTTAAAAATGTTTATAGTTCAGCAAAAATTTTTAGGCGCCAATCATAATTTTTAGACGCCATGGCGACTAGATTAGTCGCCAATAAGAGTCCTGCATCTCCAAAGAGAAATAATCGAAATGCATTCAACTGTAGCATATATGTACTTGTAATTAAAAAACAGTTTACCCTTGTTTCGTTCCAAATTATGCGAAAAGAAGAAAGCGAATAATGCTTTTTAGCTTTAAATTTTCTAGTGTTTTAATATTCAAAGTTAGACGCGTATAAATTCTGTCTTGTTTTTAAAGAAAACCTTGTATTGTTTATGGCATCATTGAAAAATCAGAGCTAAAGATTTTATATTTATACAGGTATATATCTAATCCAACATTGGCATTGCAATATCATGATTGATTCATTTAATCTCAGGGAACAGTGTAATTATTGATACTCTTGGCAAATGTTCATTCTACCTATTCCCAATTTTTGAAAATCAGGTAGAAAAAGGTACTTAAGGTTTTATGTGGGAATAGGTGGAATTTTTGTGTAAACAAATAATTAACTATGAAAACATATAATTACTGCACAAACAATGATTAATATTTACATTTCCAATACATTTCCCCTATGATTCTTTACAAAATAAAATGCAGTATATTTTCTCATGAACTACATTAGGTATGTATCACGAATAAGCATGAATATCTCCATTGTTACGTCACAATACCACTCTTGACGCCGTAACGTAAAAAAATATAGTGCACACTGTTTTGTTTTAAAAATAACAGTTGAACGGCGTAAATTTGTGGCAAATTATCAGAAAAATAATGTAAATATAAGAAATGAATTTAATTGTTTGAAGATTCATGAGTTTAATATTGAACTACAACGTTCTTCACCTATTCCCATACTTTTGAAAATCATGAAGCGCTAACGTTTTCATGAAATATGCCGGAATTTTTGTGTAAACAAATAATTAACTATGAAAACATATAATTACTGCACAAACAATGATTAATGAACACCTTTTGGAATGGAGGACAGGTATATTTGCTTTATTGAATTATAAATCAGACTTTTTACTAATACTTCAAAGAAAAAATGGATTTTTAATAGAATTAAATTATATTTTTTCTCCGTTAATATATTCATTCTAAAATCCACCTATTTGAATGCTTTTTTTTCAATACATCTATTCATTTTATGTTCTTAAATTAAGATATTAAGTTGCTTTTTTCTTCTTAGACACTTTTATTAATTCAAAAATTCGAAATAAATCATATTTTCTCATAGATGTATTCATTATTTTCTGTCTTAAAATGTACAAAATACAGGTAAATCTATAGAGCAGATGTAATTAGTCTAGTTACTGTAAAATCAAATTAACTATCTAAACATCTATTGTTATTTGCAAGTGGGAATAGGTGGAACTGAGATTTTTAAAAAGTGGGAATAGGTAGAAGACACCTTGGCAAGTCATTACATTGCACGGTGTCTTCTAGCTATTCCCACTTTTTAAAAATCTCAATTCCTCCTATTCCCACTTGCAAATAGCAATAGATGTTTAGATTTATCTATTGCACCTTTGCACCTTCACCCCTATTGTTATTGTGATTTAAATTCAAGACACGTGGTTTAGGTTTACCTATTTAAAGGTTATAGGGGAGATCCGGCTATGAATAAAATTGGCAGTAAATATGAAATTGCTATAGTCTGTTTCTTCTGAAAACATGTCCTGTGAAAAATGTGTTTTCACACCTTTCTGAAAGACTCACATGGTTTTCAACAGAAATGGGTGGCTTATGGGGGGGTGTAAATACCAATTAATACATCTTATAGTTAACTGCAAAAATTACAGCTCACTAGCGACCGATACGCTTTTAAAAACGTGTAATATCATCTACACTGATAAACCTTTGTTTGCCTTATATGGCTATTGCTATAAATGCGCACAGAGGATCTTACCACGAGCAAGTGCGCCTCTGCTTATGTGTTCTGAACCTTTTATTTTTCGGCGTTCTGCAAATTATAAAACCCGATGAGTTCAGGGTAGCTCTGGCAGTGGCTCTGGCGAGAGTTAGCGAGACTTCAGCTAGATAGGGTAAATTATTCACGGAAATGTGGCTAGGAAGTGACTAGCACATGGAGGCATGGTAAACAGAAGAGATATGTTTCGTTTCAGTTTTCACCACCCTAGAATCAGCTTATAATGTCTGTAGAAATGTACTTCAATCAATCGATCTCTTACATTCATTCAAACTTAATTAAATAAGTTTTCTCTATAATACAGTTTTCTGCAGTCATGAATTAAAATTTCTTTTTGGACAAATATTTTTGCATGGGAACCAGGACTATATTTTTTGGCGTCAGATTAGCAAATGAGGCACCAGTATGATTTTAACTGACCAATCAGCTGAATGAGTATTGCATTAAGAGTTACTATGAATACTACGCTTGAAAAAAGGAAAACCTTATGGTAAATGAAAAGCATTTTAAAAAATATTATTTTCATGCTCATAATGACAAATAATTAATTTGCTAAATAAACGGCGGAAGTCTCTATCAGGTTTCTGAAAGTCATACTGCAAAAGCGATTTGTGTCTGCATTAATTCCTTTGTTGTACTATCGGTGAATACAGTTGCCAGGTGAATTCCCTGGCCGAACACGTGAACACGATTGTAAACAAAGTTTTGTCCATTTAAATGCATAAGAGATGCTGCTCGTTTTCCTTACCCTTGAAGCGCTGGTGTTCTGAACTAGAAGCAAACTACATTTTATTAAACATTTTTTTCCATTTAACAACAAATTAAAAACGCCCGTAACATCTTCCGTAGTTTCTTATCTTGGAATTTTGTTAGTAAGAACATTTTTCTTTATTTTGCAGTCCATTAACATGATCGTAGATTGACCTGAACTACGTGTTCGAAGTAAAATGTAAACATGTATTTGGCGTAAACGTTGCTATTCAGTAAACGATTGGTCAGTTGCTCGTGGTACATGTAAGATCCTCTGTGCGCATTTATAACAATAGCCATCTAAGGCAAACAAAGGTTTGTCAGTGTAGATGATTATGCACATTTTTTATCAGCGAATCGGTCACTAGTGAGCTCTAATTTTCGCCGAAAAGTATATAAGATATATTGTTATATTAAAACCCCTCCTTTAGCCACCATGTCAGTGGAGTACAAAATTTAAAAAAAATCAAAGTACTGAAAGTACTGAAAAGCGGTTAGCATGCTTTCATCGAATATGTACAGTGTACAATAACAAAAAATGCATTGAATGATGATATTAAAGTAGGCATGCATATCTTTTTCCAGTGTCATCAGCGAAGAAGCAGACACACTGAATTTTTGTAGTACTTAACTAAATGGTATAACCAATAAGATCCCAGACTGATGTCACAAATGTTTGTTTCAAAATATCAACCTGAGATTTTCAGTTTGAAAGACAGGAAGTTCAATTTCAAAAATTTCTCCCTAACTGTCTCCACTGGTGGCGTCCAAAAGTGAAACGAAAAAAAAATTATGTTGATGTTGCAAATTTAATTGGCTCTCATGCTCTTTTGATTCTGAAATTAGGTAACTGTAAAGGCTACTATAGCAAACAACTCAAAAAGAAAATAAAATGATAATTCAAATTCTTTAGATTAATTGATGTGGAGTACTGTACATAGATCTTTAGCTGGCTAGTCTGAGAAAAACGGATGGACGAGCAGAGAATTAATTAATTTCAGAGAGCTTCAGTTTCGTAGGCTCACTGCGGGTCAGCAGGTGTGACCTGTCATTGGGGATGCTTACTTCTCCTAGGCACCGGAACTTTCAAGGATCCGTTTTTCTTTTGAGACCGATCACTGTTCATTCTGTATTTTGATACAGATACTGAGTACATCTGTTTATTAATATTATGAACTATTTCTCTCACAGGAAGAAAGACAAGAAAACAAGATAATAAAGTTTTAAGAAATGTATACATTATTGACTTTTCATACAATTAAATGTTCGAATAAGTAAATGGAATATGACAATTATTTAAAAAAGAGTCTTGCACGATATGTATAAACGAACATATACTGAGTACTGTAAGTTATTTTAATTCCACGGTGTTAAAATTTCACGATTTCTTGAAAACTACTAATCGCCATGGTTTTAATTTCACGCTCCTAGAAATTTATTGTAATTGCGTATACGCATTTAAACGTTTACCAATTACCAATGATAGCATTCACGATGGGTTTAATTTCGCGGAAAAATTACAAATCGCGAACATAGTGAAATTAAAACCATCGTGATTATTTGCCAATCTACAGTATTTGGCAAATATTTTTCATGAAATATTGTATTTAAAAATGTGAAAAGGAAAGTTCACCATCAATACTAGTATTTTAAAAATTCAAAGGTTCACTAAAAGTCAGTGTATAACAAACAATTTAATTGTCCATTGCAAGAATTACCTAGGTATCATTGTCACTTTCTTCAATATGTCGCATAAGCAATACATTGTTTGTTTGTTGTTTTTTTTTACTAAAAACAAGTATGCGAATTTCTATCAATATGTCTGTAAGCATCTGTATTTTAATTTTTATTTCTTCTTAAAGGCTCAAAATGATAATTAACAAATTGGACAAATTCAAATTTAAAAAGTATTTTTACAACTTATACCTTGCATAGGATTTTAGCAAACTTTCAAAAATAATCATTCATTAGATATAATTTTCAATTTGTGCTTATCGTTAAGATTTTTCATGCCTCTTTTTTTCTGTGCATATTTTATATCGGCTGATTTTTAGAAAAGGATCGAATGCCGATTAAATTTTTTTCTCCAATTTTTTAAAATTAATTTTAGTATTTTCAGGCTCCCATTATTTTTTTTAAATAAAAATGTGATCGTTTAAAATCGTTTGTAATAATTAGACTGAGTACAGAATTTATCCCTGGAAACAAAGCTTTTATCATCTTTTAAATAATTTCAATTGAGAAAAAAAGGAGAAGAAAACAAACGTTTCATTATGGAGGTAATCCATAACTGTACAACTTACAGATGTACTCAGTATTTTTATATAAAGGCTTTCTTCGTGTACTAGTATTACTTAAGTTAATTAAAGGGATGCCTTAATATTTTGGAAAATGAAACTCGATTGAGAGATTCTCCGGTGTTTTGCAGTCGGTAATAACCTTCAACCCCTTTAGCCAGTAATTAATCCGTCCTCCCTGTGCCCAGTAGCATAATTCGGTCAAATATTTATTGTTCATGAGGGGTGCCTTATAATTAATCACAGGCACTTGAATTTTTATCAGTAAGTCTCTAAATTAGCCAAATATCGAAACATTCTACCCCCTCTATATATAAATACACAAGGTGTCCAACGCCATTTTGACCACCTGTTCGATTCAGGCTTCAATTTAACACATAAATCGGAAATGCCTACTGGTTTTTGTGTAGCATTGGGTTCAAATATGATATTTCTCGCTATACATTTCTTCCTAAAGTTTAATCTAATGCGTTGATAATGTTATCAGCTAAACTTCATGCTGACTTCGAATTTCGTCACAGGGCCCGATCGTCATCAGCTGATGTCACGGAAATTTAATCTCGGTACCAAATGCTCCTATACATAAACTTTTTTTAATACAACAATTATAAATTTATTTCATTGACAAACAAAATCAGAAAAACATTAAAAAACCGAAAGATTATGTTGTTTTGAAAGTCTTGATTTTATTTAACATATGTTATATGTGTTAGAAACAAATCATAGGTACTAGGTAGAGGCTTTGTTGAAGTTTCCGTTGTCAATAGGTAGCGCCTTATGGAAGTTTCCGTTGTCGATTAAAATCGGACACATGCCATAAAGCGGTTAGCGAAGCTAACCGCTTAAAAATGTTCTTATGAACAAAATGCAAACATTAGAAACTAAGAAAAATATCTCGGGCGTTTTTAATTTGTTGTGAACTAGAGAAAAATATGTTTAATAAAATGTATACGTACCGGGTAAGAAGTGTCAAGTTCAGATTACCAGTACTTCAGGGGTAAGGAAAACGAGCAGCTTCCCGTATACATTTATATGGACAAAATATTTTTTACATACATGTAACTATACTCGAGACCACGTGTGTTGGCCAGGAAATCCACCTGGCAATTGTATTCACCAATAGTACTATAAAGGAATTTATCAAGCGTAAAATTCCTGTAGTATTCGTATAGTAACCCATAATGCAATTCTCATTCATCTGATTTTTGTCAGTTAAAGTCACATTGGTGCCTCATTTGCTAATCTGACGCCAAAAACTATAGTTCCGTTTCCCATGCAAAATATTTGTCAAAAAAGAAATTTTAATTCATGACAGCAGAAAATTGTATCATAGAGAATGCTTAAAAATAATTTAAACTTGAATGAATTTAAGAAAGATCGATTAAAGTACATTTCTATAGAATGATATTATAGGGTGGTGAAAACTAAAACGCAACATAACTTTTTTGTTTACCATATCTCCACGTGCTAGTCACTTCCTAGCCACTTTCCGTGAATAATTTACCCTGTCTCGCTGAAGTCTTGCTAACTCTCGCCAGAGCCACTGTCAGAGCTACTCTGAACTCTTCGGGTTTTATAATTTGTAGAACGACGAAAAACAAAAAGTTTCGAACACATTAGTAGGGATGACCTTGACCTTATTTAATGCTTCATCAAAATTTAGAAAATTAGGTATTTTTTTATTTTAAAGGTCAAGTCCGTAAGGATGTAAAGGTTGTTCAAAGGTATTAAATTTTGCTATACATTCTTACCAAAAATGCACATTTGAGTAAGCGGTATGGATTTAAAACAAACAAAGACATGGCAGTTCTAGTGTATAGAAAAATTACCACCCCTAAGTTATTACGAATCTGGTCAATACAGAAGACAAGTTGCTGTCCTTTAAAAAAAGGACTACAATACGTGGACCATATGCATGTTTTCTTTTAACCGAAATTCAATCAAAGAAAATTTGTTAAGTTTATTGGATATTAATGTAGGTTCGTTCGCATTTTCTACAGTGATCTCTCTACTTTGACCGATAGTACTTTCATAGCAAAATTGTTAAATTTAATCTCCGATTGGCATATAGTTTTGTTATTTTCAAATCCAGGCTATTTTGATACATATATAACCCTTAATGGCTGGTAGTTAACATATATCTGAACTGAATTGAACTGAACTGATTTTTTTTTCAGTTTCAAAATTCAGTTCAGGTCTGTAGTACACAGATTTTTTTTCTGGAGCCCTCCTCCCCACCTCATGGAATACCGTTGCTATAAAGGCTTGTGTCAAGGTGTATTTGAATCCATATACATGTATATCAAATTTTTTTGCGAGCCTTAATAACGCCGGCGAAGACTTGTTTTATCTTTTAAAAACCTACAACTAGAATGTATGAAGTTTTTAATTCAAAGTTATCTATAGATAACTTAACAACTTGAATTAAAAACTTAAGGTATCCATTGTACAAATTGGTAAAAATTTATGCCTGGAAACCCTACGATTTAATGTTCTAAAATCAAAGTATGGGTCATGACAAATTAAACAAGAGGCCCAAGGGCCTTATAGGTCACCTGAGTATCATGAAACAACTTTCCAAAAATTGACTTTGGTTCGTGTTTTAAACCAGATGCCATGAAATTCACAATTCTGAAAGAGGCACCATTGCTTATCATAATTATACACTTAGAATGCTTACTCTAGTTACTACCAAGAGTTAGATCAGAGTAAGAAAGAGAAAATGCATTTTCACTTTATAACCAGTCGTGCACCCCATCCCGAGGAACCACTGACCCTGGGGCCACATATTTAAAATTTTTGGAAATTTTATCATAAATTTTATTTCATCATAAATGGTTGATTAATACCACAGAGCAGATTTCAAAGCATTTATTTATCTTCAGACTATGTACTGTTACCCCTCCACCCCCCCACCCCCCCCCCCACCTCCCGATACTCCTGACCCAAAGAACATGAAATTAATCATGCTAGATGCACCTTTCTTCATCATAAATATATGTACTAAGATCATTGGCATAATACCTAGGAGCAATGGAAAAGATTTTCAAAGAATTCATGCATTTTCACTATATATAATGATTACCGGTAGAGCCCCACCCTAACACCAGAACCCCTGACTCAGGGGCCATGAAATTCACAGTTTTGGAAGAGGCATCCTTCCTCATCATAACTATGTACATGTATAGAACTGTACATAGCAGAGAAGAAAATTTTTGAAGAATTAATGCATTTTCACTATATCAGAACCTGGGGCCATAAAATTCACAATTTTGGAGGATGCACTCCTGTTAATCATAACTATGTACTTAGTTGGTTTCTTTAATACCCAGGAGCAGAGAAGAAGATTTTCAAAGAAATAATGTTTTTTTTACTATACAATCAATAGAGCCCCACCCTAACACCAGAGCCCCTGCCCAAGGGGCCATGAAATTCACAATTTTTGAAGAAGCACTCTTGATCATCATAACTCTGTTCTTAGTTTATTTAATACCCAGGAGCAGAGAAGAAGATTTTCAAAGAAATAATGCACTTTTACTATATGATCTACAATGTATATAGCCGCATCCTAACACCAGAACCCCTGACCCAGGGGCCATGAAATTCACAATTTTAGAAGAGGAACTCTTGATCATCATAACTATGTCCTTAGTTAGTAAATTAAATATCCAGGAGCAGATAAGAAGATTTTCAAAGAATCAAAGCACTTTTAATATATGATCTATATAGCCCCGCTCTAACACCAGAGCCCCTGACCCAGGGGCCATGAAATTCACAATTTTTGAAGAGGCACTCTTGGTCATCATAACTATGTTCTTAGTTTATTTAATACCCAGGAGCAGAGAAGACGATTTTCAAAGAATCAATGCACTTTTACTATATGATCTATATAGCCCCGCCTAACACCAGAGCCCCTGACCCAGGGGCCATGAAATTCACAATTTTTGAAGAGGAACTCTTGATCGTCATAACTATGTTCTTAGTTAGTTAATTAAATATCCAGGAGCAGATAAGAAGATTTTCAAAGAATCAATGCACTTTTACTATATGATCTATATAGCCCCGCCCTAACACCAAAACCCCTGACCCAGGGGCCATGAATTTCACAATTGTGGTAGAAGACTCAGTGCTGATTACAATCATATCAACAGTTTGACTTCTTGATGTCCAGGAGTAAAGAAGAAGATTTTTAAAGATTGCATTAATTTTAGTGGTTTTGGCCCAACCCCTAAGGCCCCAGGGGAGCAGGGACCATGAAATTCACAATTTTTGTTCCCCTTCAGCCATAGATGCTGTATACCAAATTTGGTTGAAATTGGTTCAGTAGTTCCAGAGAAGAAGTTAAAAATGTTCAAAAGTTTACGAACGACGTACGACGACAGACAAAAACGGATAGCAATAGTTTACTCAGGTGACCTAAAAATTGGGTCATCACGGGCAACAACTCATTTAAGGAAGATAACTCTTGATGAAAACTAAAATCTAAGGAAAATCACATAAATTGGTATCTAAGAAGTTTATTCCATAATAAGGACAAAAAATTACCTTTATATTGTAATCTTTGTATAAAATTAAAGAATATCAAATAAGAAAACATACTGGTAAGAGTGTTATTAAAAAAAAATTACAAAATGGTCTTTTTGTAAAAATAAACGTTCAAGTTCATAATGTCATTTGCAACTACATGCTTTTACCATGGAACATTAACAATTTGAAAGAGAAATATTTATAATTACACATAATTACACATTACACAATATACATTAGAAAAGTCAAAACACTTTTCCCTTCAATTATTTGAACACTTTTTTTTTTTTACTTTTTTTGCAAGTCAAAAATTATGAATGAATCTCATAACTCAATGTACAAAATTGATCTATATAAATGAAAATGGTTTGAAGTTCTGCAAATGTGAATTTATAATTCTGTCTAGAATTTAAAAATGTACACAAAAGAATAAAAAAAAATTTAAACAGAAATACTAAAGTTAAAAATTGATAGCGACAGTAAATTGTATCAAAGAAGAGTGATAAACATTCGATACAGTATGACTTAGAAAATAAATTTTAAGATTTTAATGACACAATAAATAGTACTTGTGATATAAATGTAGATACTATAAGGACTCCGACAGTAATCTCATAAGGTATGTGTTACACTTAGTAGAGGATCCATAATACAGACCAACTTGTTTAGATACAATTGATAAATTTATGTGGCAGCAAAAAATTCACACAACTTTGGGACAATATTTTGTAGAACTTTAGATGTTCCAGTCACTCTAGGTTTGCCATCACTGGTTTTGGGAGAAAACATAAATTAATATATTTTCACCATTTCTGACATAGCTATAGATCAGCTTAGATGAGAAAGTGCCATCGTGATCGTCTCTGCCAGACTCCTCTTCATGAAACTTTACCAATCAGCACACACAAATACCCGTAGTTCTTTGATTTTTCAGCATTGAACACCTGTTGAAAATGAGAAATATTTTTGTACTACAAATGATTGTTTCATACAGATTAATAATGTACATGTGATTCATTAAAAGTTTGCAGCAGAGATTATTCCGTCCAACATGATAACATATACCAGGGGCAGTCTATATATATGTAGTCAAATATTTTTCTTACACTGATTCTCGAGCAAATTGACAAATAAACATTTGATTTTAGAGCCACCAAATTTAAAATATATGTATCTACTAAATGATATAATAAAATTGTTCATACCTTCAAAATCCTTTCATGTATTAATTGTAGATTTAATGTTGACGACACAATGAGGGTCTCCCACAATGAACTGCAGATTATAGCTACAAAAAGGATAGATACAATTATATTACATGTAATTATTTAGATGCATGAACATGTAAATCCTATTTATAAATTATATGCCTTATCCAAAATTTCATGGTTTCGGATGAAAATTTAGATGAGGAATTAAGCTCCAATTTTTTATACTAGTTTTCAATGCCTAATTTATAGCGAGCGCACAGCGAGCGTCGCGAAGCGAGCTCAATAGACTAACGTGTAAGAGCAGAGGAAATTCGGATTGAAATCTGTACATACGTCAACCAAATTTTTCTGTGAAACATTCCCAGAATTCCTGCACTACCCAATGTCCTTTGCGCGAATAAATCAATAAATAAATAAATAACGTAAGGAATTAAAGGCTTTCAGTTTATAGAAATCTTTAAAAGAAATAAAAAATAACTCTAATCTACCCTATGTGATGTTCAATCGCCACAGTAGACTTGGTTTAGAATCACCTAGAATAAAAACAGTGTATAGGAACTCTTTTATTCGAGGAGGTAAACAATTTCGTCACGGGAGCCACATTTTGAAGTGAGATTTCAGTGAATATTTTTATGTTGGGATTTACATGCCTAAACGGTAAGTTATGTAGAACTAGAAATAATAGTGACAGTGAGTCAAATAAACAACTAAATGACTTAAATAAATGAAGCGAAAGGCAGTGTGGTCTAAGTGAATAATTCTTGCTATAGTCGACCGAAGTTGGGACTTAATTTCCAGACATGAATTACAGACCCTAAACCGTGCTACTACACCACTTGAACGGCACGGTTCGGTACGCTTTGTGCACGGAACGGCTCGCTTTGTGAACGGTACGGTACGCTTTGTGCTCGGAACGGTTCGCTTTGTGAACGGTACGGTACGCTTTGTGCACGGAACGGTACGCTTTGTGGACGGTACGTTTCGTTTCTTGCACGGAACGGTTCGTTTTGTGAACGGTACGCTTTGGGAAATGAAGTGCAAAAAATGATGCAAATGAAGTGGGCGGAGCCTGTTAGGGGCCACAAGGGGCCAGAATGCTAAATCTTAGACGCTTTATATCTTGAAAGTGAGAAATATTTTGATAAGTATTAGTGAAAAAAAGATGTTCAAAATAATGATCTGAACAATATGCAACCTTTTATTTTTCACTAAACGTCCCCATTAAGGAGTTGAAGGGTTGGCCCCTAAATATTTCTTATGCAAATAACTCGAAATCTAAAATGAATCTCTAAATTTTCTAATTTTCCTAATTATGTACCATACAATCTAAAAATTATAATATATAGTTATAGATTGTTGAGATAAACATTTGTGCTTCAGTAATGTATGACAAAATACTTATTGCTAAACAGTTATTGAATGAATAGTTTTGACCCCTTTTTGCCCTTAATGTGATGAGTCAGCACTTTTTTCTTTCTGAAAAATTTTAAATCCAATATGCAATTCAGCAATGTGTTGTCTATCATTGCTGAAAATTTCAGCTCTCTAGCTAATGTCGTTTTCGAGTTTACTCTTTAAAAATCACTGAAAGGGCGATAACTTCCGACCGGAGGAGATTTTTCAAAAATTGAATCGGGGGTACAAACTTCAGATAAATATACATAAACTCTGAAAATTTGAACAAAATCCATCAAGCCATCTCCGAGAAATCTTCTGCACAAAAATTGTAAGAAAAAAAGAAGAATAACTAGATGAGATCTCGTTGCGAGCAACGAGCAGGTCTTCCGTTGAATTTCTCGATAAGATGAGATGTGATTTTGACTGAATATTCGTTAAAAGCGAATGACATAAATACTCCCCCTTTTCGAGATGTACAGCATCAAAGATATAGCATTTTGGCCCCTTGCAACCCCTCATTACGAAAAATATGATCAAATTTTATAATATATTGTTGCAAATCGTTAAGAAGGATATGGAGATAACGAACAATATTCAATATCAAAGTCCATAAAACAATACAAAATAGGAGCAGAGGAACATGGACCTCCGAAACATCAGAGGTTGGATCAGGTGCCATATCTCTTCTTCTGTAATGTATCACAAAATATTGATCATTAAAGAGTTAAAGATGAAAAACTCTTGGCCCCTCTGAGCCCCTAATTTAAGTAGTCAGAACCTTTTTCTTGATATCAAATAAAAGGTCCTGTGATTTCAAAGACTTTTTGTTCAACACATATTCAGAGATTTCTTTTCGTTGAAGATATATCCTAAATGGAAATATTTATGGGTCACCTCTCCAAGTCCTTAATGTGGCTCTTTTTAAAAAATGCAGACAGTGCATATTGTTTGGAACATTATTTTGACCATCTTTGCTCAATACTGTAGATTCCTAATTATACGCGAGGAATTAATTTCCGCGTAATTTCGCTAGAAGCATCGCTCACGAATAAATATTACTCGTTTTTATTTTTATTGTGCTGAAATCAATGTAAATTCTGTTGATCAACCGTCCATTCGCGAATTATTATTCTCGCGTTTTGACGTTAAAGAGCCAGTTCGCGGAAAAAAGCACTCGCGAAAAATAAGGAATTTACAGTATTGCGTATCAAAATAATCAGGTTTTTCAAGATATAAGCTGTCAAAGATTTAGCATTCTGGCCCCTTGTGACCCCTTGTGATCCCTACATAACATATGATCAAAATTTTATAATATGTTGCAAATCGCTAAGATGAATACTTTTGCTTCAGTAATGTATGACAAAATATTGATCATTATAGAGCTAATAAAAGATGAAAGACTTCTGCCCCACTGAGCCCCTAACGTGAGGAGTCAGCCCCCCTTTTTTTATATCAAATGAAATGTCTTGTGATTTTGAAAATTTTTTGTTCAACACTTAATCAGAGATTTTTTTCGTTGTGGAGATATGCTGAATGGAAATATTTAGGGTCCATTGTTCCAAGTCCTTAAAGGGGCAGTTTTACAAAAATTTAAAGTATGTATATTGTTTAGAACATTATTCTGACCATCTTTTGTTCAATATTGCTTATCAAAATCGCAACTAGGTTAAGGGCTACCCAAAGGTAGATCAGTGTATGCAGAGCCTCAGGAATGCGATTATGACGTCACAGTGAAATTGTACAAATGAATCTCGGCGAATAGATAATAATTATCTTTTTCATATACTCTTACATACTTTGATTTCTATTAATTATTGTAAATATAAATCAATGTGTAACCTATCTTGTCATTATAACACTATTTGAATTTAAAATCAAAGCCGACTTGATCTTGCTGTACTAACAGATATGACGTCATAGGCTACTTTGACACGCAGTTTCTCTGTACTTGAGACGCAGATCAAGCTATTAGTGGAACTGAAAATATGAAAATTAGCGTGATCTGACTGAAATTAATTCATAATCTGAATGCATTAATCAATACTTCACAGTCTTATTTAATTCATAACTATTAGGTCACTTATAAAGCCGCAGTCATGCACTTTTATATAAAGAAACGTACTACAATCACAGGTACAACCCCTCCAAAATCTCAAAAGTTCAACGATATCGGCTTGATTATAAATTATAATATTTTATACACATGTAGCTACTGTCCCTACTATTATGAAAAGTGCTGGGAGCAAGTTGTGCGCTGTTGATTTTTTCCGTAGTTTTACATTTCTTCAATGCGTATAATGTAAATGCACATAGTTTATCAAAAGTCGACTAAATTTCATATAATTCTCGGGCATGGAGAAATCGCTCCCAGCACTTTTCGGGTTAAGAAATTTGTCTTAAAGAAAACACAATCAATATCATAGTGAAAAATTATCCGTATATCGGTGAACTTTTACGATCTTTGTTTTAAACATGTCACGTGACAAACAGCTGATGTACGTGAAGTCGCTTTGGCCGAACTCGGTTAAGACCCCATACATAGATATACATCAGTATAATTCCCATTAAATAAAAACTCAAGATGATAAAAAAATATCAACATTATATTGATTTTTTTTTGAATATTTTAAGGCATATTTCCTATGGGCGGCCTTAACCTAGCTGCGATATTCCCCCTTTTTGAGATATAAGGCGTCAAAGATTTGACATTCTGGCCCCTTGTGACCCCTAATTCAGGGCTCAACATTAACTTTAGAATTAACTAGACCAGTCGGACTAGTAGCTAGAAAATTTACTAGACCTGACCTCAATTTCACTAGACCTGACCTTATATCCGTGGTTTACTGAATTAATGTTAAATCTGAAAAAAAATTATCATGAAGAGAAAAACCCATAGTCAAATAACATTGTCAGTGTAAGCAAATTGATGCTAATCATTTAACTTGGTTTTGGTGCAAAGAAAAAATAAAGAAAATAATTTTAAAACATCTTTTTGATAAATTCCTGCCCCTAATTACGTAACATGTGATCCAAATGTTATCATATATTGTTGCAAATCGTTAAGATGAATACCTTTGCTTCAGTAATGTATAACAAAATATTGATCATTATAGAGTTATAGATGAAATTCATTTGGTCCATTTGAGCCCCTAATTTGAAGACTCAGTCCTTTTTCTTGATATCAAATAAAAGGTCATGTGATTTTAAAGATTTTTTGTTCAACACTTATTCAGAAATTTCTTTTCGTTGTGGAGATATGCTAAATGGAAATAATTAGGGCCACCACTACAAGTCCCTAATGGGGCCGTTTTACAAAAATTCAGAGTATGCATATTTTATAGAACATTAATCTGATCATCTTTTGTTCAATATTGCTTATCAAAATATTCCCCCTTTTTGAGATATAAAGCGTCAAAGATTTGACATTCTGGCCCCTTGTCAGCCCTACTTACGTAGCATATGATCCAAATTTAATCATATATTGTTACAAATCGTTAAGAGGAATACTTTTGCTTCAGTAATGCATAACAAAATATTGATCATTATAGAGTTATAGAAGAAAGACTTTTGGCCCCTCTGAGCCCCTAATTTGAGGAGTCAGCCCCTTTTTCTTGATATCAAATGAAATATCTTGTCATTTTGAAGATTTCTTGTTCAACACTTATTCAGAGATTTCTTTTCGTTGTGGAGATATGCTGAATGGAAATATTTAGGGTCCATCGCTCCAAGTCCTTAAAGGGGCCGTTTTACAAAAATTCAAAGTATGCATATTGTTTAGAACATTATTCTGACCATCTTTTGTTTAATATTGCTTATCAAAATATTCCCTCTTTTCAAGATACGAAGCGTCAAAGATTTAGCATTCTGGCCCCTTGTGACCCCTAATTACACAAGATATGATAAAAACTACATATAACAAATACATAGTTGCAAATCGTCTAAAATTAAAAAATGACGAAAGATCGAGCAGAAAAAGTGATAATTTTTTTTTGACATAAGTGGGATCGAACCCGGATTGCCCGCGTGACAATCCAACGCACTAACCATTTAGCCATTGGGATCACCGCTTCAAATTTTCAAATGCAAATATCTCGAGATTGGCTTATTCGATTTTCAAACAAATTACATATTTCGCTTCTACAAAAGTGCCCTTTATCCAATTCAATAATAAAGATATTAAAAAAGAAAAGTTGAAAAATTGGGTTTTTAATATCACCTCCGGTAGCGACTGGAAGTATAGATGACACACGGAAAGGTGATTCTGCAAACCTATAAGTCATGAACTATCATCTCCAATAAGTCTCCAGTTCATATCTTAAGCAGTTTTCGCTACTAAGTTCAGACAAAATTACATTTTAAAATAAGGAAATTGTCGAAATCTCACGACCGGAAGTGACGTCATTAGCAAAAAAAGTCCCAATAACGTTCAGATCAGTACCAATCAGATGTCAAAGTTTCATGAGAATCGATCCAGTCGTTTTCGAGAAATCGCGTGCACAAAATCGGTAAGAATAGGGAAAAAGAAACCGAAGAATAACAGGAAGGTCTTCCGTTGGAAACGGAAGACCTTAAGAATAAAAGTGAAAAAGAAACAATAGAATAATAGAAGGGTCTTCTATTGGAGACGGAAGACCCTAATGATTGTTTTGGAAAATGTGACTACTCTGACGGCATCAGAAGATGGTTCACTTGTGCCCGCAGCTGTAGGAACATATATCGAATGTGCATATTTGGATGCCCAGGAGGACATAATTTATGAGATTTTATATACATTACAGATGATGGACTGTTTGTTGTTTAGCGTTCCTTTTGAGACGCCGGTGGGTTAATGGACAGATAGACTGGTTGACGTGTAAGATGTGTTAACCTTTAATCGAAGTTTTGCATAATAAGTTCATACTCGTACGTTTAAGCCAATTCAGTCAAATTGTACAAAAAGGAATATTATACATTTATTGCATGATAGTGAGGGAAATATGAAGACTTATTCAGCCAAGAAAAATCATATTCCCCGAGGGTTTCTGGTTTTATATACTTCATGTTTCCCGAACATTCATGCAATGAATTGTTTATTATATTGTAGTTGTTTTTTTATATATTTTTGTTTGAGCCTGATTCCCGCTTGGCTTGTGAGGGATGGCAACACTTGTTTTCAACCTCTGATGATATCGGTCTTAAAAGAAAACAAGTTGTAAGCTATTATAGATTTATTTTGGAGAAACCGCAACTCATATCAATAAAATTATTAATTTTACAAAACACTCTGAAAAAGAAACAAATTATTAATAACATTTCATTTTTATCAACATATTACATTTCAGTTGCGTTAACTTTCAAAGTATATAAACATGAATATTATAAACATAAGGATGATTGAATTTACATGTACGTACCTTAAAAGAAAACAAGTTGTAAGCTATTATAGATTTATTTTGGAGAAACCGCAGGTTGTCAGGGCGCGCACGGCCATTATATACCCCAGAACCGGTTTCCATGACAATTCTGCAACTTGTTAACTTTTTCGGTACCCATGTGACATGACCGCATGTGGTCAGCATGTGATCAGTGTTCCTTAATACTAATTGAAGTTTTACTTTTGCCAAATTTAGAATTCCGTATTTCATAAAATCAATTTAGGATGCGTTCAAAGTCATTAACTTTGACCAAAATCAACATTGTTACTTCTAGAGAACACTGACCACTTACACGAATTATTTGATCTATTGATAGTGCTTAACTTTATTGCTCAATCGCCTGGTCCAAATACACAATTTGTAAATAACATTTACGGAATATCTTTACAATCTCTCAGTAATAAACGCTAAGTAATTTCAAATACAACCTTGCACTTGATATATGAATAACACATAGAAAATCAATAGATATTGAATTTGTACTCAATTTACATAAAAAATGGAAAAATAACACAAAAATTCTATATTAATTATACCGAAACAAGCAAAACCTTTGAAATAAACATAAACTATCAAATTCGGCACCGCTCTCAAATCCACTTTCATTGTTAACCTAAAGTTTTGTGACGTTAACCAGGCTATTGTGACGTCTACTACTCTCGGGAGTTTTCCTTCAACGAACGAGAACTATAATGGCGGGAAAATACACTAGGTATTCCGAAGAGGTGGAATATGATGAAAAACGTGAAATATGAAGTTTTACGGCCCGATCGCGTGATAACCTAGAACCAATCAGGTAACGCGTTGTGTAGAATATTTATAATGAGGTATAATAATTTGTCTTATTCTGTATTTGACCCAAAGTAATTTACAACACACTGGACACACATGCAGTACAAATTCCATCTAAAATATTTGCAGAAGTTAAATGAGCATTCAATTTCTGATTACCGAATTTTAATGTCTACTAAATTATATGTCATCGACTGCACCCCAAAACAGCACTTTATTAACGGTGATGGTTTTATTCCCTCGACTATTTTCTGTATGCCGTATAAGTTTCATCTTATCTCAAACTAAACATATTTGAAAAGGAGAGAGCTAAATATCAAAACATTTACATGTGCCAAGGGGTTAAAAATTCTCATGTGCTTTTTCACCATATAACTAAAGTCTTGCTGGACACGTTATTACAGATGACGTAAAATAGTTAAAAATGAGGTCCTTGGATTTGAAAGATCCTAAATATAAAGGGAACTCCGATTCTTCAATTGGCGTCGGAGTTTCATAAATATTATGGATTCTGTCGAAGATTATTCCAGATGATGGACCAGCTATGAAAAAGAAGACGTTGACGCTTTGTCAGAATGGATTAAATATATCAGATCTTTGTTACAATCGCGTATAAAAATTGCTAGTCAATATGAAAACCATTATATCCTTCTGTGTTCGACAATCCAGAAGTGAAACAAGAATTAAAAAGATTACATGATCAGTACATACTAGTTCCTGCCGAAAAAGCAGGTAACAACAGTGTCATTGTTTCTAAAGCTCATTATATTAATTGTATTTTAAATTAACTTGGTTTTAATTCTACAAGTGGAAATCCAACTTATGCTAATAGTTCCCTTGGCTTCTAACGAAGAACTTCTCGAAAATCATATGTCAATTTTGAATAATTTTAATATCACAAAGAACAAAAATTAATTTGAACTACCATATCCACATTCGAATTCCTAAACTTCATAGAAATCCTTACATAAAAGATACATACCCGGTTCAAGTTAATGTTCAACCAAGCCTCTTTCTTTACTCCTCAATAGTAGTAAAGGGGAAAGTTCAAGAGTACTATGCAACAATATAACAAATGACTACAGTATATTCAAGACGTGATGTAAATCAGATGTGGATACTTATTAGATCTTAGGAACTTTTGGACAATTTGAAATCACAAAATTTTACCAAAATCAACAGTTTAAAAACTTACGACTTTTTAACTTTATGTACAACCATCCCCCGATGAATTAAAGTCAATGCTTTTTGATATCATTGACAGCTGCTTTTTCAATAAAAATGGAAATCGAAAATTTAATTATCTTGTCATTGGTCATTTGCAAAATTATTTTGATAAAAAACATTCTTGATTGTACACAGAAATCCTCTGAAGTTGACATCGAAAAGATGCTGGAATTTCTGAGGTTATATATCTCAGTTGATTCGAAATGCAAGAGCATGCTCTACGTATAAGTACTTTCTAAAAAGAGGTAAATTATTGATAAACAAGTTGATGAAACAACAATTTCAGCAGTGTTGTTTAAAGTAATCATTTCTGAAGTCATATGGTCGATAAAATGACTTTGTCAGCAAATACAATTTATCAATGAGTCAAATGCTGATTGACGTTTTTTCATACGAATTATTTGTCCATTATTTATACACTGAATAGAAATGGGATTTTTCCGTTATTTCCCAATCATGACAATTCTTTATGGGCGTCGAGGCGGGTGTGACCTGTCGGCAGTGAATTCTCACTTCTCCATGACACCTGACCAGAAGTCTGATGTTTTTGAGGTTCGTGTTTGCTCTGTTCCTATTTTGTGTTGTTTTATGAACTTTTGATCTTGAATACTGTTTTCTATTTCCATATGTCTCATTATCAATAATTCGTTCTTTAAGAATCTTTATTATAGAAGTCTTTAATTCTGTTTTATATTACAAATATCATAAATTTAAACTATAAATTGTCGGTAATGAAAAGATGATTGCTTTATAAAATGTCGGACATGAAATGCAACCATCGCAAATCAAGCTTTCTTTGAACCACTGTAGTGTATTATTAGAATGGCAGCACTCTACATTGTGATATTTAACAGAAAAATAAGATAATAAAATGGAAGAAAAACATGCCAATCATCTTTTCTAAAATATAAATCTTAATTAATGTCGCAGAGTTTAAATTTCAAGTTCTGTTAGATATTCAAATGCAAAAGTTTGAAAATGTTTTATTATTTATCTAGGCTTTACACTCCTGGCCATAACAAATAAAGGCAAATCAAGGCATAGAAGCATGTTTTATCCCACACAGTTGCTAATGCATGTCCTCAATGCCCGGATGCAGCTGTCGATACATGTGTACATGCTGCTGCGTCCTAGACAACCCGTCACACAGGAAGTGTAAGTATCCGAGCAAGGAGGACAAGCTCCACTGCACATGTTCTCCTGAAGACAGAGAAACAAAATAAACAGCAATAGGATCCTCATTCTGAACCACAAACGTGCTGCAATAAAAAATTATTTCTCTTAAAATGATGGTTAACAGTAGGTCTTAATTGATTACAAGCAAATTCAAAGAATAGTGGTCCCCGCTTTCGGGGTCTTTGTTGGTGAAATGTCATTATTTACGGCATATTGTGTCAAGTATGAATGTCCCATCATATGTCATTCAGAAGTTATCACACCAAGAGTTTCAAATGACCAAATTTGAAAGTAGAATTTATTGAAAATTAAGTCAATCTTGAAGGTCAGGGTCAAATCTGAAGGTCCTATCTTTTCCTGATCATAAGTTAAAAGGAAAAGTAAACGTTTATAACAAGTATGTCAAACTTCAAGGTCAAGGTCACATGATAAAAAATCATAATATTTCTAGAAAAGTCTCGTCACAGGCAATACACAGATTCAGTTTGAACGCCCGTTTAAAAATCATGAACAAAGTTAAAGTTTTTGAAAAGTGGGTCAAACATCAAAGTCACGAGGTCTATCATCATTGGTATTTAGAAATGTCTTGTCACTGGTGATACGAGAAGTGATCAAAAATTCAGAAAGAAGGGTCATCGACAGACACATCGTCGACCGAATATATAAAACATGGAAATTTAACAAATATTTAGAGAAAATTCATGTATGTGAATAAACGTTTTTATTCATTTCAAATCTTTTTTTTTTCATTAATGAAAATCTTCACCCAATATTGCTGACCTATGACCTTGCTCGGAATCACGAGAAGCAATCTGTATGCGCTAGACCAACAATTATGGATATACAAAAAAGACAAAGAAAAACATGTATTTTTATACATCTTTGATTATGTTTATTATATCTGAATACTTCACAGAACATCTAACAATTATTACATGAATTTCTAGTCACCGACAATATTGTCGGTGAATTGTCCATTCGGCGAATTTGCAAGAGTCGGTGAATTTCAATTTTGTCGGTGACCTGTCTTTCGTCGAGTTGTCTGGCACCGCAAAAATTCTGATTAAATAATTTCAATTAAAAAACCGATATTCGGTTTCAGTATTGAAAATTATATCAGGTAGCCCTCTCATCGGCAACGATGCGTACATGACGTCATATTAAAAATGTATTTGTTGATAGCTTATTGATTTATTCCGAATTGAAGACAGAAAAATTATGAAAATTTATATTAGTGGAAAGTACTTAAAAATCACTCTAGGTACATGTAGGTCTCTTTTGATTTTATAAGTTAAAATCAAAATTATAAATAGTCAGAATGTCTTGCGGAAGTGTCCACTAGCTGGCTAAAATGACGTCTGACGTTCTTATAATGCACGATTCGGAAACAATGTGAATTTCCTATGAATGTTTATTCATCTATACCAATTTTTGTACCCTTCAATTTCACGTGTTAATTGTCTATCAGTACGTCTCTCTTTCCTTAAACTGTCTTTTCTGTTGATTTTTTCCCGAATGATCATCATGAAATATACAAATGTAGTTATAATTTTTAATCTATATGCAATTGAAGAGTTTCATATCTTGACCTCATAGAAAAAACACCATGACAGAAAACAAATAAACCGTCACAATGAATTGTTCTAATGAAAAAAAAATTTAACCAAGGTTCTGTCCACAGTATTAATTTATACTGTTACCTTAAAGTGATTCATTATTCTCTTTTAAAAAATATACACACATATATAAATATACACATACCGTACGCGTATAACGGGTATTTTTTACTTGCTGCTAATTTTTACGAGTTTTATAGATCCGTAAAAATAATACGCGTATAATTTCACATAATTTATAATACGGCTCGTATGAATTTTCAACATCGTATGTGTAAAAGTATTGCTAATTACAATATTAAGCTAACTCCCTGGAGGCTATATAATTAGTGTACTGTTGGTATTTTGAGCACTTTTAGAGCAATCATCAATTGGAATCATACGGGTAAATCTCAATTAATTTGTATAAATTGTACAAACATCGTCAATTAATTAATCAGTTAGACCTACCTGGTTAAGGCGGCTTTACACGGTATTACGAGTCGTATACAAGTTGTCGTAAACAGCAAACTATTACTGTGTGAAATTCGTTATTACTTGTATTATACGACTTTCTGAAGTCGTATCTGACAGTATGTCGGGTAGGGCATGTTCCTGTTCTGTACTACAAATCGTATACGACTAATGGGTCCAACCAATGAACGGCTTGGGTTTTTAATTTATTCTTAAGTGATTGATCAACTATAAAGACAAGTAGACAAGTACAATGTAAATTACATGTACCTGCAACAAATATAGAATTGTATGGTGAATATTTACACGTTGATTTATAATCATTAATAAAGTAAGATACGGTTCAAGTATGACTTGGAAACTCATGAATCTGCATTTTCGATATAAATGCATCGATTCGTAAATAAAAAAAAAAGATGTTAAAAATAACTTTTATGAACGTATAATTATATATTTACATTTCCAATGTCTTTGCTCCAGATAGAATTATAAATAGTTAATGTACATGTACTTTATTTCTATTTTAATCAATATACTGGTTCATTGATAGGCGCAGTTAAAAAAAATCACGTGCAGGGCGGGACAAATAGTGACAAGAAGCGGGGCTTGTAGCACGTGGTTTGGCGGAATCAATACCATGTAAATATAAGGAATAACTGTCTTATTTTTCGATTTTTCAATGATGATTTTATAATCGATTGGCTTGTTTCGATTTTTCAATGATGAATAATCGATTGGCTTGCGTGATAATTTTATGCATCAACGCCGAAGGCGTTTATGCAAATTATTACGCAAGCAATTACGCAAGCAATTGATCATCATCATAAAATCAAAAAAAGAAGATGGTTATTCATTAAGTATTACTATTGTATAGACACTGCACATCATAAACGATCTATTTAGACATCTTTTTGACGTTACAACGTTGTGTAGCAATTCAAGATATTAAATTTTCATGTAAATTAGTTGAATCTGAATGGTAGAGAAAAATTTGCAAAAAACACTATTACCCGCTGAATAATGAAGCCACGCCCTCCAGCGTAGCAACAGTCAACATTGCTTGACGACAGGTGATATTCCAAAAAATAGCGACTGCGCAGAATTTATGCACGCACGGTTCACTTAAGGAATGTTTTAGAGTTTTGTGTGAGTTATTGGTGTGTGAATCACACAGACTTGTCACGTAGGCATATTTCATGAAGCGCGCTAGCGCGCTTCATGAAAAACATGCCTACATGCAAGTTTGTGTGATTCACACACCAATAATTCACACTAAACTGAAAAACATTCCTTATATTTACATTTTACATGTTCAGAAGCAACTAAAATATACTCTATATTTAAATTTCTCGCTGCCCTATATCGCTGCATTTTTATTAACGTCGCTGAAGCCTCATTGTGACGTCACGTTAACGCACGTTTTTTCCTATATATTTCTACGCGTGAGTTTACACAAAAATGACTTTCAAATCAATTTCACAGTTGGCTTAGTAGAAAAACACAGCGAATGTAAATATTGTTATATATGTATTTGTATAAAACATTCAGTATAATATAATAAATATTGCATATAGTTGAGTGTAACATTGAAAATTTTCACCCCTCGAAAACCATTGTCAATCTCGGCTGCCCCTCGGTTGACAATGGTTTTCTTGGGGTGAAAATTTTCAATGTTACACTCAACTAAATGCAATATTTATATAATGTTACGTTTGTAGAGATACACAGAGCTCGTGAACTTTTTGATCACCCCTCTTATACTTGTTTAATATCATTATTATATGAAAACCCTATCTTGTATCATTCAAAAGTTATGTCCATTTAAAATTATATTTAAATTGTTTAAGTAGGCTTCGCTTCAAGGTCACAGACTCAAAAATTTATACCTGAATAAATAGCTTACCTTAAATTAATCCTTAAGAATTACGCGCTCCTATGTTAACACGCATTTTTACCCAGCATATTTATAATAATCTTATGGCATATCCGTGACACACAAGACCATAAAATATATAGATAAATGTCGAGATTGTGTTTTACTATGTAATAATATCTTAATTAAGCAGCGGCAGATGCGGAATCCTATTTTTTTATCTAGTGAGTCATCTTTCAAAAAAAAGTCATCTTTACAATATTATTTTCATTTAATATACTTTAAACTTTCGAGATATTGCAAAAAATGTATAGGTCACCATATTATTTAAGATGCGAAACATAAATAAATAAAAGTGTATGTCAACATAAAAAATCGCACATTTTTTGTAAACAGTATTATGAAAAATATGTAAAAACTGGTTAAAATGCATAATTCTGATGCTTAGTGTTCCTAAATACTTCCTACTTAAAAGATACGAAGGTTTCTCAAAAAGTCGTAGACAATGTGTATAATTTTTGAAACACGCAACCAATACTTACCAAATATAGTCAATGTTCTTTAAATTTGTGAATTTTTAAATGCATATCTTTCATATAAATAATATTAGGACGATTTATATGAAGGCCGATAAGACCTGTCGGCACAAAATTCGGAATTATTTACGCATATAACTACTACATTTGCTTTAATTTCTTTAGTACTATGAAATACATTGAACTCAAATTTAAATCACTGAAACCAGAATAAAAATCTTAATATTATGTCAAAATTTTATTTAAATATCATTAGAAACAGACGCTTGGTGTCAAGATTTTTATAGTATCGTTGAATTTGAGTATGATGAAAATGACGTCGTCAAACGCGTGGTCGGCGCACAGAGATGTAATAAATTGTATTGGATATAGTTAATATACATCTGAGACGGGAAAAAAGAGTACAGAAGTGACCTTACACAACAGATTTTAATAAAGAAATTATTTTTAAATTGCACGATATTAAATGAGTTTTTCTTCTGTACCGAAAATAGTTAAATACGGCATGTAAGAAGTAGAGTACTGTTTGATAAACGCAGACAATTGGTCACAATCTGGACCGCGAACGACGTAAAACAATTTGTATTCTCTGCTGCCTACAATGTAAGACGATCTTTCGACTAAATTTTGACTGAAATTTGAATCTGCTTTAAAAAAGAACAAGTATAAAGAAAACAAACGGACAGTAGTGAATTTAAATATGTCCCTTAATCAAGACTGGTCTATCACTTAAAAAAATATTGAATGTTAATACATTGTACAGTACCCGCGAGTGAAGCAGACAAATAGATCATGACGTTATAAGAGACGTAATTTACGCTTGCTTTCGTGCGCCGGTGTACACTAATATTCTTTCTTTATTTTTTCATAACTTTCTTATAAGTGATTTCATCGTGAAACATGAAGTGCATGATCATAAAATGTTACTCTTTGCTATGACAACGAAAGAAATTTAATAAAGCAAAGAGAAACAAAACTGTTTTCCCTGTGTACGACTTTTTGGGACAACCCTCGTACTTTTGAATTGTAAATATTAGGGAAACTATTTTATAATAAAGCAAATGCCTGAAATGAAGAGACCTTAGAAGGAGTTATTGCCCTTGTCAACATTTTTTAAAGATTGAATAATTGATTAAATACAGAAAATATGCATTTTTAAAATTCTTTAACTTTACAATATTTATCATTACACCTATTGTAAATCATTCTTCCAAGAGATATTGTTATATTAGGTATGAATTTAAAATAATTACAGTTTTTGCAAAAACCTATGACATCATAGGAGGGTGGAATTACAATAAAGAAAGATTATACTAATTGATTGTAAAACACGCTTTCAAGCAATTTGTCTTTACATTTGAAAGCTTGCACGTCATTGCCATCTCTCGAAAATATTTTTACAAGTTTAACATGCAAATTGAAAGAATTATGGCCCCCCGCTTTCGATGTCATAGTTGATGGAAATTATGACCGGGGCGTCATTATTTATGAAAGCCCTATCATATGTTATTCAAAAGTAATCACCAAATCTATCAATTTTTTTTAATAAGGTTAAAAATGAAGGTGAAAGTCAGGGTAACAAAAATCATAGCTTGCTCGGAAATATCTTGTTAACTGTAAAAGCCGTATTTCTTCTCAATCAAAAATAACAAGGAAAGATAACAATTTTGAAAGTTAGGTCAAGCTTCAAGGTCACGGGGTAAAAAAAATCATGGTGTATTCGGAAAGGTTTCGCCACAGGTAATACACACGTGAAACATGAAAGTCATACCTATTCTCATTAAAAGTTATGACCAAAGTTAAATGTTTGGGGACAGACGGGCAGACTGACAGACTGACCGACGAACAGACGAATGGGATTTAATGTCTTTCCACTTTCGCAAAAGCGGGGGACGATTAATAAGATGAAATTAACGAGGATCAGAGGCAGGAGCTACATTCGAAAATATTTACATTTTCAATGTCTTTGTCCGAGACAAAAGTACATGTACAAATAGTTAATGCACTGAATCATCAATAGGCGCGGTTTAAAAAAAATCACAAGCAGGGTGGGACAAATAGCTAGACAGAAGCAAGGTTTGTAGCACGTGGATTGGCGGAATCAAGAGTATATGAATATAGAGAATAACTGTCTTATTTTTTTTTTATTTCATGACGATTGGCTCGGCGTTTATGTAAATTATCAGGCAAGCCAATCGATTGATCACATCATGAAATCGAAAAATAATACAGCTTTTCCTTAAACAAAACCCATTTCGGGTACATATGAAATATTTACAGACAGTGTAATAGTAAGCTTAAGCGGGTAATGATTTTTTTTCTAACAACCAAAGAAAGCATTAAGATTAAAAAAAAAATACGAAATGCATGTTTTAATTCAATTCACTACAATACAGATAATGCAGCATTATTAAATATTAAAATGCTGAGTAATATGTTTAATGAATAAGTACTGTTTTTTGTCACAGAAGATACACTGTATTTTAACTCAGTAAGAATTTGTTTTAAAAGCAGAGCTCTCCAAATATGCAGCTGTCCTTATTTCATTAAAATGTTTTGGATTTCCAGAGTTTCGGCATGATCATAATTAAAGGCATGATGAAGAGACCTAAGTTGTGAAAATTAAATTTCGTGCATCAAAACTGAGTATATGATTTATATTATTAAAAATTTGAATAAAAAACAACACAACCTGGCGAGTTAATTGGCAAAACTTTATCCTAGGCACTGTTCATTCTACACTTCAGTTATACATTCTCGTTTTACCATCATCGATTATTCATGATAATTCTATCGTGTTTTATTGTGCAGCACCTGTTTCTAAGTAGTATTTCGACATTTTAGAAACAAAAATATTCAAAAATTATATCATTATTTTAAAAGGTGTATACATCTGTTACATTCCAATAGAACTCGGTTAACGATGGTAATGAAGGATATGGAGATAACGTACAGTATTCAGTATCAGAGCCCATAAAACAATACAAAATAGTAGCAGAGCCAACACGGACCTCCAAAAAATCAGAGGTGGGATCAGGTGCCATGGAGGAGTGGCATCCCCTGCCAACCGGTCACATCCGCCGTGTGCTCCTTGTCACGATCGTTTAATATAACGGAAATATTCTTCGTCAATTCAGTGTATAAATAATGGACTAACAATTAGTATAAAAACGTCAGCCAGCATTTAAATCATATTGTTTTAAAGTACTCCTAAAGTACTTTAAATTGACTTGTCTTTTAATACGCAATCAAAATACATGATATGAATTATATTTATTTAACAAGAATTATTTCTTGGTCTTACATTTGTTTTATGACTACTTTACCTTCTGTTTCATTCTTTATTCTATTTTAAAAATTAAAAATACCCTTATATACCGAGGAAAACCCAAGAGATTTATTGTTAACTCACAGAACGGCCTTTTTATTTGAAAATTTTATACTTGGAGGTTATATTCATATTACAAACGTTTAAACAATTAAAAGTGGACTTATTAATGGCAGTAAAATAAAATAAAGTTTATTAAACAAGGATGGACAATAATTGTGTACCACATGTAGTGACTTTAAAATTGGAAAAGGGACTGTATTTCATTTAATATCTTTTTAAAACAGATAGGATTTTGATGTTGGTACAATGCACTGTAATTTTTAGATTTTTTTTTTATAATGGAACAATCAGAATAGACCAATTATGTTCATCAATACTAAGTGATTAAATTTGAACAAAAATACAAAGTTAGCATAAAGATTCTTGACCTAGTTAAAGAAGAGCTCAAGGCTAGAACTCCTGTGGTGCAGGTAAGGGGACTGAGTCCATAAATAGTACTTATGTAGGGATATCTTGATTTGAGGGTGGTGCCCAATTGGGGTTTATAGGTCACTGACAGTCCTACATACCAAGTATAATTGGAAAGGCAACATTATGGTAAGATAGCCAATAAAAAGTACTTTTATATCTGGGACTATGAACACCCTCTGAGCACCATCAAATTTAATATCACTAGGTATATCCGGTATGTGATAAATTAAAACGTCGTAAAAACATATGTCAAGCTATCGAATACAAAAAAAAGGTTCGTAAATAAGGATCACATGTCAGAATAAAAAAGGATAAAAACCTACTAGTTTTGTATAAATTGGTGCTATAGACCAGGAATTGTTTTATTTCTGGTTACTTTTAACAATGAGAGCAAAGTAAGTCACAATCTACAGGTTTCTGTATCAACTTAAAAAGTTTAGAAATTTAAATGTAGCATACTTTGTGGTGTCTTTCTTTTCAAGTTCACTGGGACCTATCGAGTTGAAATGGAAGTCACTTTTGTTAATTGATAATACCTTGTCGATATATTGAAATGAAAATATTAAGGTCGTAGCAAGTGTTCACTTCTTCTCATGTAAAAGTTTTCGAATACATTCTGCTTCATATGAATGCCAAAGCAGATCTGTCAATGACAGAGCGCACAATAAGTACCCATTGGAATACCAATAAATAAAGAACCTGGTTTCCGAAGACTTACAAAAATGATGTCAATAAAGAAATCCAGCATGCGTTTAATATCAACTCCAGAGTGATTGACACTTTTTTCCTTGATAAAATAATGAAGAAAATAAATGAGACAAATTGAAATATCAAATTATGCCTTAATTTTTCTTCGTTGAAAAAAATCAAATTCAGAACAAAGGTAGTCCTCTTTAAAAACTGACAAGAATGATGTTGTAGAACGTAATGAAAAAAAAATGTTTAACTGTACTGTGTAGAACAATAAAATAAATTCTGTAAGCTTAAGCTAAAAGAAGCGGGAAGTATTTCATTTAAAAAAATGAGAATGTCATGTTATGTTTTTAACGTAACAATTTTGTTATTTGATAAAAAAAAATGTTATGAATAATCACAAAAAGATTTGACAGCAGGCACTGCATTTATCATTACAATTTTATTATGTGGTGCCAAAACAGTGAATGTTAAAATTAAGTAACATTACTTGTATCAAATAACATGAAATGGAGTTTTACACAATAACAATTTATTTTTTGCATATGATAAAGTTTTCATTTTCAATTTCTTGAAAGAGTACAATCAGTCGTTTAAAGCCATCATTTCGTAGGTTTTATGGTCGATACAATGACTTTGTCACTAAATACAATTTATCATTGAGACAAATGCTGACTGACGTTTTTCATATCAATTGTTAGTCCATTATTTACACACTGAATTGAGAATTTTCCCGTTATTTTTCGATCTTGACAAGGAGCACACGGCTGGTGTGACCTGTTGGCAGGGGATGCTCACTCCTACAAGGCACCTGATCCAACCTCTGATTTTTGGAGGTCCGTGTTTGCTCTTCTCCTTTTTTGTATTGCTTTATGGACTTTTGAGCTTAAATATTGTTTGTTATCTCAATAACCATGTATTTCAAGTAACGAAGATTAATCTCCATATGTTTCATGGTCTGTAAAATTTCTTAACATCCCCCGTAAATCCCTTTCTTACAATGAATTTTTGTTTGTATTTTACAGCTATTTATCCAGGATGAGAGTATTGATTTTTCTAATCTTTGTCTGCTTCGCTGCTACCACCACCTCCCAGAGCACTTCTTACACGGAGTGTGTAAGGACCTGTAAAGAGAACTTTTCCAAATGTTTAAGATCCTGCAAACCGCCCAGCTACTCTTGTATAGCAAGTTGTAATAGAAATCTTCAACGGTGCCTTACTATTTGCCTTTGGAGGTTATTTTTAGCAGCACCAATCACAAAAGCTTTAATGAATAAATAAAAAAAATCTAACATCTTAGACTGTTTATTCTAGTTGTTGTTGTTATTGTTGTTAGCTGATTTTTTTAGGGAGGTGGGGGGGGGGGGTAATTTAAATATACTATGTAGGACTGAAAAAGCTAATATTTATAATCATTTCAGATAACATTCGACTGTGAATTTAAGATTTGCGAAACAGAAAACAGATACAGGTCTTCGAAAATCAAGTCTTTAACAAACTATTGAATCCCGAAGGGCACTTATTGTGCTTCTTTTTTAGCCAAACCTTTTTAGCTCACCTGAGCCGAAGGCTCAAGTGAGCTTTTCTGATCACATTTTGTCCGGCGTCCGTCTGTCTGTCTGTCCGTAAACTTTTCACATTTTCGACTTCTTCTCAAGAACCGCTGTGCCAATTTCGACCAAACTTGCCACAAGGCATCCTTGGGTGAAGGGGATTCAAGTTTGTTCAAATAAAGGGCCATGCCCTTATTCAAGGGGAGATAATTGAGAATTAGTGAAAATTTGGTGGTACGTTTTAAAAATCTTCTTCTTAAGAACCACTGTGCCAGGAAAGTTGAAACTTATGGGGAAACATCCTCAGGTAGTGTAGATTCAAGTTTGTTCAAATCATGTCCCCCGGGGGTAGGGCGGGGCCACAATGGCCGACCAAAGTTTTATATAGAAATGTATAGGAAAATTCTTTAAAAATCTTCTTCTCAAGAACAGCGGAGCCAGAATTGCTCATATTTGTATGGAAGCATCCCCAGGTAGTGTAGATTCAAGTTTGTTTAAATCATGACCCCCGGGGGTAGGGCGGGGCCACAATGGCCGACCAAAGTTTTATATAGAAATATATAGGAAAATTCTTTAAAAATCTTCTTCTCAAAAACAGCAAAGCCATAATTGCTCATATTTATATGGAAGCATCCCCAGGTAGTGTAGATTCAAATTTGTTCAAATCATGACCCCCGAGGGTAGGGCGAGGCCACAATGGCTGACCAAAGTTTTATATAGAAATATCTAGGTAAATTCTTTATAAATCTTCTTCTTGAGAACACCAAAGCCATAATTGCTCATATTTATATGGAAGCATCCCCAGGTAGTGTAGATTCAAATTTGTTCAAATCGTGACCCCCGGGGGTAGGGCGGGGCCACAATGGCCGACCAAAGTTTTATATAGAAATATATAGGAAAATTCTTTAAAAATCTTCTTCTCAAGAACAGCAAAGCCATAATTGCTCATATTTATTTGGAAGCATCCTAAGGTAGTGTAGATTCAAGTTTTTTCAAATCATGACCCCCGGGGGTAGGGCGGGGCCAAACTTTTGGATTCAAACTTTTCAATAGTAAACCAATTACTACTTTTTCCTAGCCACAATGCTCGGGTGAGCGATGTGGCCCATGGGCCTCTTGTTTATTTTCCTATGAAGCAGAGTTTATTGAAAACATCTACACGAGAAGAAGAAAAAATTTCAATTTGACATTCAGATGTATCGATAGTTTTTTATCAACGAGTAATTTCCATTTTTAGGTCGACTCGATTCATCCCAGTGAATTTGAAATATAAAACCATAGAGTCTTGCACATCTGCTTCGTATTTTGTTGTATCAGTGGTTATCGACAACACAGGACAAATTACATCAAAATGGTGTGACAACTGTGATGGCTTCAGCTTTTCCATCGTCAAAGAATATTTTTGTAAAATATTCTGATATCATCCATATATGACGTTTATGCCTCCCATTTAATTCGCTACTCAGGAGCATGCTCTGATTATGATCAATTTTTAAATCAAGACAGGCTACTCACTCATAAGTTGATATTACTAGGATGATATATCAATAATCATATTCGCCCGCATGACTCCAGTGGTTAGTGCATCTGCTCTATAGTCGCGAAGTAAGGAGTTGATCCTTACGTCGAGGGTTCAAATCCCAATGTAGGACGTGGAGAATGGATCTTCGGATGAGACCGTATAAACCGGGGTCCCGTGTTGCAGTAGGTGCTTGCATGAAAAAGATCCCTCACAAATGGCCCTGAGTGCCGAGTATAGGACAAAATATGTAGCTCTCCACCGCCAAGTGGTGGCGTCTCCATATGAGTGAAAAATTCTTAAAAGTGACGTTAAACAACATACAATCAATAAATCAATTATTCAACAATTACGTTTAAAGTCAACATTTCGTAAATTCTACAGTCGTTATAATAACATGTTTAGCAAACATACATGGTGGTTGTGTAGCAGTGTGTTTTAACTGACAGGTATACAATTTAAATATCATACAATATTGAATAAATATTATTGATATAAATGAAATTAAAGAAGATTTAATAGTTTAATACAAAATTTATTTACTTGGTGAGCGATAGAGTTCAAAGCTTGTAGTATTGGGGTTCTGTCATTTTATTGGTGGTTCTGAGTTGTTCTCAGGTAGACTACTCAGAGATTTTTGCCAGGTTGGCTGTGCATTTAATTTAGAAAATTTTCTAGACAAAGATTTGAGACCTATAGACCAGACCTGACCTTAAGTATTTACTTTATTAATATTCTATATTTTAATAATATTTCTATTTAGCTAATATACCTGTTTGAAGGAAGAGTGAAAGTTTAAATAATGAATAAAAACTAAATCTTCAGTATCGCATCTCAGAATATATATTTATTTTGAATTATGAGTATCATAGTATGTATAGTACAGTTTACATTATTTGTTAATAGATATGTAAAGCTGAAACATCCAGTTGTTTTTGGTGTTTTATGGAATGGGCCTTGTCCCATAGGTAATTAGAATATGTTACCTTTTGTCTGTTTTAAAGTAATAATAACATATCATTACATTAATTGAAATGTGATTGTAAAAGCTGTGATTGTAAAATATGTGTGGAAAGATTAACTGTACAGTGATTTATTTGTATGCTAGATATTTGAATTAAGGTAGATAACTCTTAACTGCTAGATTTATATTTTGTCATAATTATGCATGTATAATGATAAGAAAGAAAAAAATATTTAAATGGTCTTGCTACGAAATAAAACCAGGAAATGGAGTCGATCTATACATCAAGGAAGTTCTGTCAAAAAAGATCACAGGAAATTAAAACCTTTTATTCATAACCAAAAATTCATTATTTTTTCCTAAGAAGAAACAATTATCTTGAATTTGACATTTTTAAGAAGAGCTGGGACGAGCGAAGGGCTGGGGTGGGGTCGGGGTGGAGAGTTTAATTATAATTTATACAGTGTATTCATTTTTCTGTTACATCTTTTGAACATTTGGGTACTTATTTGGCATTAAAATTCATGTATATGTACATGACAGCAAATGTTAAATAATTTATGACATGGTTAACAACTTTAGTTTTAACTTCAGCTGAAGTTATTAAAAATAACATCAGGATAAGTGAAATAGAATGTATACATTTGTTATTATTTCATGTGATATTCATTGTTATTGTTTTATTTTATAGGGCCATTTATTTCCTGAACATCTATGATATTAAATATATATGAAACCTTAGCCAGGAGTTGGTTAATATTCCATCATTCCATATCCTATATAATCCACCCCTGCAACAGTTGTCATTGTGTCGTATTTTTGGTGACTTGTTTCATGCCAATATTCACTTCACGGAAGTGAATGTATTGAGCATCTCATAATTTATAAAGGAAAAGAACTTCTGATGTAAAATCTTTTTAATGTTTAGATAACCTTGAACTCGGAATGACTTTTCTCACCTCAATCCCATACACCTATACTTAAACTTAAATGTATAGAGCAGCCCGGTCCTCCGGGCTGCAATGAATTTGAATTACCATACTAATACTAAATTTCTAAATTTCATAACAATAATTACAGAGATACATAATGGTTTCCTGTAAATGTTCTACCTTGTTTCTTTCTTTACTTATCGATAAAATATTAACAGGATTTTGAATGGAGTATGAATTTCAGGAGTACTGTATAATATAATATTCAAAAAGTAATGATAATCATATGTGAACACTAATGAAGTCAAAGGAAATTTTGGAAAAATTTTGGAAATTTAAAAGGCGTTAATAAAACGCATTGTGACGTAGGCAAGTTATGTTATTCAATATAAATTTTAAAAAATCTTTCATCCAATCAAAGGACGTGTTACAACTAAAATTAAATTATTTGTAAATGTTTTTGGTTTGTTACTTATAATGTATTAGTAACATTAAGTAAAAATCAAAGCAACAAAAAAAAAAAACTCTTGAAGTTCAGTTTGTCCTCCATTAATATGTATATCTGCTTACTCATCAATAAAAGGTTAAATAATCCCACCTCTGCTGTTTTAGAGCTCTGTGTTTTCTCTGCTCCTGATCTGTATTGTTTAATAGACTTTTGAGCTTTGTCTCCATATGCAAATATATTTCATTAAGGTAATCGATAGTAGAAGGTTTTTTTTTTCAATTTGGTAAGTGAAGTTAACTTATGCCCTTTTAAAATAATGACTAAGATTCATATTAAATTATCGACTATAAGCATTGCAATATAAAAATAGAAAACATTTTCATTTTTGTCAAAGTAATTTAATCATAACCTCAAAATGATAATAAAAAAATAAAAATACGTGTATAAGTGATGGTTACGTATCAACCGTCATCCTTCGATCAAAATTTCGACCTCTTATTTCAGAATAAAATGCAAAAAAAAAAAAAAAATCTGAAATTTATATGTCCAGATCCAAACTACAATTGACAAAATTAAGTGTTCAAGTATGTTGGCTTTCTTCATGACCACTAAACTCGATTTAACTCTATGCTGAAGTATTGAAAATAGTTAAGACATAATATAAAATACTTTGTATTAATTCAGAAAAGATAGCACTGATGACTGCAGATAATATTACTTTTTTTTGTTGACCATCAACATAATAAAGCTCTGCAATTTGATACACGAATGGCGCTTTATGTGATGATTGTGGTATAGTTACTGGTCGAGAACTATACGATATTCACATAACAAGCACAGACGGAAGTCATTTATTGCTCGAAATCTACCTTAACTATTGTGAAACATTTGTCTCATTTTCTCTAACAAAACGATATACCAGCACTCAGAGCCCTGCCGGCAGATTTTAGCTGATTTTCATTTAATTTATTAATTTAGATTACATTTATTTAATAAATTATATGATTAGATGCCTGAAGGTAAAATATGATATTAAGTTTGTGTAATATTATTCAATATGAATTGAAGGATGCACATGTAGCAGATGTTTAAACATACCTCAACTGAAAGTTAATTATTATGCTTCATGTCAGTTTGTCTCCATATAACCCATACCCTACTATTCTCGCATAGTAGTCTAAGGATTTATATAGCGTAAACATACTATGCCAAATTATTATGCTTCCTGTCAGTGTGTCTCTATATAACCCATACCCTACTATTCTCGCATAGTGGTCTAAGGATTTATATAGCGTAAGCATACTATGCCGAAATAGTGCACGGCCTTATTTTCTGAAAAAAATTCTACAATGCACACACCGGGAATCGAACTCACGACCATGAGGTTGCCAGTTCGATGCCTAATCGATTACGCCACAGAGACGATCACTGATTAGGAGAATTTTATTAAATATATAAACTTAATTTATACAATTGACAGAAGAAGGAGAAAATTATTATTTGAAATCAGTTATATTTATTCTATCTTAGATAAATGTGTACAACACAGTTTCAAACTAATTACATACAGATCGTTAGATGAATTGATATCATGGGGTCATTAAAACGCTTTTTTATATAGGGCTTGATTGAAGGATGTAAAAGAAAATTATCAATGAGAATCCACGTCTGTAAACAAATCAGTCTTACTAACAAAACAGAAAATAAAGATGAGTATCTTTGGGACAGAAAATTGAGTTATTTTGAGAAAATACTATAACCAAAATAACTAAGCATGCAACTAATTTTAGCATGAAGATTTTGAATGAGTTTTTGCAAGAGCGCTGTGTTACCACCATTATTTTCGGGAAAAAATCAAATGGATTGCCGCATAAATAATAACAACAGTCAGCATAATAATAACAATAGTGTTGCATTATGCATGTACTATGCCTAAAAGTAGGCAGGGTTTGACACATAGTGCACTCGCCTCCGGCTCGTGCACCATGTGTCAAAATGCATAATGCAACACTTGATTTTCTTCAATGCCCACGACGCGGATCGAATTCACGACCACGAGGTTGTCAGTCCGATGCCTTATCGATTACGCTACAAATAAAATAATTTTATTAAATATATAAACTTAATTTATACAATTGATATTATTTGAAAACAGTTATATTATAAGGGACCCTAATTTAATGTATGCAATAAATTACATACAGATCGTTAGATGAACTGATGTTTTTTTTATATGACGCTTGATTGAAGGATGTAAAAGAAAATTATCAATGAGAATCGACGTCTGCAAACAAACAACAATTGCTAGATCTAACAAAACAGAAAATAAAGTTGAGTTGCTTTGGGACAGAAAATCCCGACTTATTTAGAGAAAATACTAGTAACCAAAATAAATAACTAAGCATGCAACCAATTTTAGCATGAAGATTTTGTATGAGTTCTTGCATATTTTCAGGAAAAAGTCAAATGGATTGCCGCATAAATAATAACAACAGTCAGCATAATAATAACAATAGTGTTGCATTATGCATGTACTATGCCTAAATAAAATAGTGCACTCGCCTTCGTGCACCATGTGTCAAAATATTTAACATGCATAATACAACAATATTATATAATTATATAAGATATATAATTTTGCAAGATATATTGTTATTTGAAAATATTTAATCTAGAGTTTCATCATAAAAACATACTTTCAAGTGATAACACTTCTGATAAAATAAAAAAAAAATATTTCTATAAATATCGTTATATTGAAAAGCATTCTTGTTTACCAGAAAACTGTTTTGTAAAAATTTATTTTTAGAAATAAGTATTTTTAAGTGAATTAAACAATAAATGAAATGTTTTTCATTTTGCATTATTTTTTAAAAAAAATCAAATTACAAGCCACCATATAATGCGAAGAAATGTAAAAAAAATTCTGAATCTTTCAAGTTTGACCTTTTCTTTGTCATGTTTCAATGGTTTTGCGTGTTTGGTTTGCTTAGATTTGATTTATTTTTCAATAAAATTTATATTATAAATGATACATGCCGATACATTTTGTAATAATATTTCACGCCAGGATCATAGGGCAACTGAGCTTGACATATTGCCGATATTTATATTATATATTGATTTAGATGATATCGTTAAGTCGGATGTGGACTGACATATCTAATACAAATTGTAAGGCCTCTTTATCAACATATCTATAACTAAGATTACTCCCTTTACCCGATCACGACAACGCACTATTAGTGTGACTGGCTGACAGGGGATACTTGCTCCTTCATGACCTCTAATCCAACCTCTGAAAATTTTAAAAGTCCGTGTTTGGTTTGCTTCCGATTTGTGTTGTTTAAATGGGTTTCTGAACATAATCACCATTCGTTATTATTATTATTATTATTATTATTATCATTATTACATGTTTTGACATCTCAGGCCTCTATGTGACCTCTAAAATTTAGGCGCCCACTGGCTTCTGATAAAAAAAATTAGTTGCCAGGTAAATTTTTCTTAGACACCAATTTTAAAACTGATATTAGTCAATATATAGAGACATGACCATTGCCAACTTTTAAACTTCTTCTCTGCTCTTTATAAAAAGTTGAAAATGTTTATAGTTCAGCAATTTGACGACCACCAAGTCAATTCGGCGACTTGAAGAAAAATTTTAGGCGCCAATCATAATTTTTAGGCGCCATGGCACCTAATTAGTCCTCAATTAGAGTCCTGCATCTCCAAAGAGAAATAGTTCAAATGCATTAAAACAGTAGCAATAATTGTATACTAGTAATTAAAAAAACAGTTTACCCTTGTTTCATTCCAAATTAATATGCTAAAAAAGAAAGCGAATAACGCTTCTTAGCTTTAAATTTTCTTGTGTTTTAATATTCAAAGCTAGACGCGTATAAATTCTGTCTTGTTTTTTAAGAAAACCTTGTATTGTTTATGGCATCATTGAAAAATCAGATCTAAAGATTTTAATTTATATATATCTAATCCAACACTGGCATTGCAATATCATGATTGATTCATTTAATCTCAGGAAACAGTGTAATTATTGATACACTTGGCAAGTCACTACAGTGCACCTTCACCCCTACTAATGTTTATCTATTCAAAGGTTATAGGGTAGATCCGGATTTATGAATAAAATTGGCAGTAAACAGGAAATTGCTATAGATCTAGTCTGTTTCTTCTGAAAACACGTCCTGTGAAAAATGTGTTTCCACAACTTTCTGAAAGACTTTCATGGTTTTCAACAGAAATGGGTGGCTTAAGGGGGGGGGGGGTAAATACCAATTAATACATCTTATACTTAAGTGCAAAAATCACAGCTCACTAGCGACCGATACGCTGGTAAAAAAATAAATGCACACTATAAATGAGCAAGTGACCAATTGTTGATTGTATACGTTTACGCCACATGTCTACATGTTACTTCAAACACGTGGTTCAGGTCAATCTATGATCATGTCAATGGAGTGCAAAATAAAAAAAATGTTCTTATGAACAAAATGCAAACATTAGAAACTAGGAAAATATCTCGGGCGTTTTTAATTTGTTGTGAACTAGAGAAAAATATTTTTAATAAAATGTATACGTACCGGGTAAGTAGTGTCAAATTCAGATTACCAGTACTTCATAGGGTAAGGAAAACGAGCAGCTTCTCGTATGCATTTAAATGGACAACGCATTTTTTACATAACTATAATCGTGATCACGTATATTGGCCAGGAAATCCACCTGGCAATTGTATTCACCGATAGTACAATAAACGAATTTATCAAGCGTAAAATTCCTGTAGTATTCGTATAGTAACCCATAATGCAATTACCATATCTCCACGTGCTAGTCACTTCCTAGCCACTTTCCGTGAATAATTTACCCTGTCTCGCTGAAGTCTCGCTAACTCTCGCCAGTGCCACTGTCAGAGCCATTTGCAGAACACCGAAAAATAAAAGGTTCCGAAGACATTAGTAGGGGTGACCTTGACGTTATTTAATGCTTCATCAAAATTTAGAAAATTATGTATTTTTTTTTTATTTTAAAGGTCAAGTCCGTAAGGATGTAAAGGTTGTTCAAAGGTATTAAATTTTGCTATACATTCTTACCAAAAATGCGCTTTGAGTAGGCGGTATGGATTTAAAACAAACAACGACTGTCACAGTTCTCGCATGTAGAAAAATCACCACCCCCTCAGTTATTACGAATCTGGTCAATACAGAAGATTACATATAGTTTTCATCATATAAAAAAATCAGCTCCAGTTTTGTGTCAAAATGCCCGAATCAGGATGAGGGGAAATTCAGGAATTATTTTGCGCGAGTCTTAATTTGAACCTCAACTGAAATACTTCCATTACACCTAAAAGGCTAGGTAAAGGAAACAAACGGTAACTCTTTAAATAATTACAAGGATACACGTGGGTGTAAGAGGTGGCTTTAGGCATCACTTTTTGCCACGTTCATTTTATTCCATCTTATACAGGATGATTTGAATGAATATTATTTATTGTTTGTTTCTTTATGTATTTATAAAATTATATTTTCGTCTGAATAAAGGACAATTTGATTTTAAAAACCAATTCATCTTGATGTACCATTGCAGACGACAACTAATTGTCATTGCCCTTAACAGGTTTTATTTTTTGTAAAATATTACATAATTCACAAATGCGTAGATGACAATCACATGTCTTGTAATAATAATGACGTAATGGGATCGGTTTCATTCGGATAAAAAGGCCGTTTATGAAACAAATACTTTATTTATTTGTTTGTGAAAGAACGAGGTATGTAAAGAGATCGTGTAATTTATTTGATCAAGTATTTATGAAATATTTTTGGAAAAAAATATGAATACCATGGAATCATTAGATTTCGCGGTGGCTTAATTTTGTGAAATTAGGCACCCTTCATCCGCTAGTATACTGTAAATGTATTACATTTGGCGTGTACGATATTTGGCGGAAATTCAGTTTTCAACAAGTTAGCGTAGCTTTGATTTAGCGCAGTCTGAATGCGCTAGTTATAATTGTTAATATACAGGACATTTAGTGATGTACTTGAATTAGCTGACTCTGATTTCCGCCAAAATCGCTAAATAGAATACACCGCTAAATGTAATACGTTTACAGTATATCCTCCAAGAATTGATATTCCTTTTTGTAAATTTTGATAGGTATACGAAATTACGTCTGGCGAGCCTCTAATTTTTAAACAATTAACGAAAATTTGCCCTCTACAACAAGTTTGGAAGATTTAACAGTAGTAATCAAATGAAGTACTCACCCATGTATAGAATATTAATAATACTTGTTTAGTTTGTTTGTGTTTATGTCGTGTTTTTTTTCTGTTTCTTTGTTTATCATTTTATTAAAAGCTTCATGTAAAGCTAATTATAAGATAATTTTGAATAAATTAGAAAATTTTAACTGAATTTTATAGAAACGTTTTCAAGTTAAATTTTCTTTCAAACTTTATTTCAAAGGTAAAAGCTGGAACTTTTAAAAATGGCGGCTTCATGTTGGTCGATTAATTTCGCTTATTTCGAAATTGGATATATTGAAATAATTTGTATGGTCTCCTGAATTTCGTTATCTCCGGAGTTGGCTGTACTTGTTTGTACGTTTCCTGAAGATCTGAACCTATAACAGTTACTGTTAAACTGAGTCAAAAGCCAATGTCATTGCATAATGGTTAAAAATTTAAACTAAGTAACATTAATTAATCCTATCAAATGGAAAGGAATTTCACTCATCAACAAAATAAATATTTTACAAATTATTATATGCTCATTTCCAAGTTCTAGAAACTAGTAGAACAAAGATTAATTTGGTTTGGGAACTTTCCTGTCAATCCTCGTTAACCCCTTTCTTACAATAAATTTCTATTGCATTTTCCAGCTACTCTTCCAGGATGAGAACTTTGATTTTTTTCACGGTCCTTGCGTGTTTTGCTGCCACCAGCTCTCAGCGAATTTCATTCATTGAGTGTGTGGACAACTGTAATCGGGATCATATCAGGTGTACCCTTTCCTGCAGACCGCCCATCAGAGACATTGACCGTTGTCTAGTAGAGTGTCAAGAACAATTCAGTCGGTGCTTCGATAGATGTTGAACCATTGTTTAAAGATTCAGTGCGCGCTTTATTCTTTGTCCAGCACCAGTAAATAAAGAAAAATGAAATAAAGAAATATTACGTCTTACATTGTCTATTTATTGTTACCTTATTTATGGTTTACTTTAAATAAAATAATGATTGATCAAGAAAAATAAAAAAAAAACCATTATAAATGTTACATAATCACCTTCTGTCAATGTAATATTTCATATAGCTAAAGTTTAAAATGAGTATACATGTAAATAAACTTTATTACAATTTTACTGTAATGTCATATCCTTTGCGTTATCAAAATTCTTTGGTGTCTGATTCAACAGTCAAATCATTCAATCTATCAGTGAGTAAGAGGCCTTGCTTTTTTGTCAGTATGTGATGATTACTGAGTTTCTTTTTATTATTAACCCGACAAAACTGTTCTAATATGATTTTAGATACATGTATTTATCTATTCATAACACTGCAGTCGTAACTTAGGTTATTTCAATGTCATGTGTAGCCGTTCTGCAGGCCGTAACCGTGACACTAGAAATCTTTCCAGTTCAAAGTATAACAATGTAAATGTGATGACGATGTCTCTTTTGATTCATTACTACCTTATGTAAATCAACAGTTAGGTCTACATCATATTCGTACCAAACTGAACTCTGTCCCTTTGTAACCTATAAATAGTCTTCTTGAAATTTTAAAGGTCAAGAAAAGTCCATTTATGATTCCTCGGCATCAGAATACAGGCTCGGATCTGAGATAATGGATACTGCAAATTATAGGCTTTTTAAACTGCAGCGTTTTACAGAAAAAAATGCGCTAAAACAACCCGTTTATGCCAGCAAAGGAATTGCCGCGGTTAATATAGGCAGTATTCTTAATTACAAAAGGGTTCAGTCTTGTATTCAACCATATTTCCTTCAAATATGCTTCCAAACTTGTAAATACCTTACATTGTACATGTAAAAGATTACGCCAGGCGATGGATTAAACCTGAAAAAACAAGAGACCTTGACATTTTGTCAGAATGGAATAAATGTAACAGATGTACGTGAAATCTCGCTTTAGGCGATTGAGAGACAATTTGAAAATCAGCTATCCTTCTGTTTACAGAAATTCAGAAGTGAAAAAAGAATTAGATAGATTGCACGATCAGTATGTACTGGTCCCTGCTGACAAAGCAGGTAACAACATTATCTTTGTTTGGAAGGCTTATTATCTAAATTGCATTTTAGAGGAACTGTGATTTATTTCTACAGGTGATAATCCACCTTATACTCATTCTTCCCTTTCTAAGGAGGAAATTCTTCAAAATCATATGTCTGTTTTGAATATTTTTAATATTCCCAACAACCCACATGAATCTGAATTACCATATCTATATAGATACCAAAACTTTGAAAACCAAATCCTTTCAAAGATACAAATTGGGGTCCAGAAATGTTCAACAAAGCCTCTTTCTTTACTCCTCACTAAAATATTAACAGTAGCGAAGCAGAAACTTCAACAGTAATGTGAAACAATATATTCAAGAAGTGGTGTAAATCAGATGTGGATAGTTTTGGGAACTTTTGGGCAAATTAAAATCCAAAATCAACAGCTTAAACTTTACCACTATTCAACTTTATATACAATCATTCCCCATGATAAATTAAAATCCAGGCTTTTTGATATTATTGACCGCTGCTTTTTCAATAAAAATGGAACTCGTAAATTTACTTACCTTGTCATTGGTCATTTGCATTTCATTGCAAAATTATTTTGTTAATAAAGATTCACTGTACACACAAGCACTCTGAAGTAAATATTAAAAGAATGCTTAAGTTTCTGATTGACAATATCTATGCGGTTTTTGGATTCCTGGTCTTCTAACAATCTATTGGAATTCCCATGGTTACCAACTGCGGCCCGTTATTGGCTGACCTATTTTTGTATTCAATTGAAACAAAATTTGTCCAAAATCTTATACGTGAAAAGAATAAAACACTTGCTGTGGACTTCAACTTGACATTTAGATATATCGACGACGTATTGTCAATAATATATTTACAATGGTTATTTCTATTCTTATGTTATATGCATTTGTGATTATTCCTCTTTTGTGTTTTTTTTTGTTTTTTTTTTTGTTTGTTTTTTTTTTTTTTTGATGTAATATATATCTGGTAAAAAGAATAAAGATTTTGCCTATGATTGTTTTGGTATAATAAACAGTTATGGATTGGGAACTCGAGAAATAGCAAATTTATGGTGCCCCTCGGCTGGAAACTATTTCCCTCGGGGAACCATAAATTTTCTATTTCCCTCATACCCATTCCATTACCCTATAATATCACTGCTATTGACTTAACATTTGCATTAAAAATAGTTACAACAAAATATAAAATATTTTTGTAATTGAGAAAAAAGGACCTTTGACAGTGCAGCACACAAAATGTTTGCATAATCTTGTATTTAACAAACATGAAGCTCTCCGATATTTAATACAAGAATATCTTTTGCTTGTGATTATTGGTCATGAACTGTACACGAATGACATTACAAGCACAAAAAGTGGTCAATAATTGGAAGACATTTCCCGGTATTATTGTGCATCATTTATTTCCAATTTCTGACAGAACAATATTCTCTCAACCTCGTCGAGGGATGTAGCTGCTTTTCATTGAAGAGTAAATCAATGAATTAAATGATAAGGTGCATAGGCGATTGTCGGGAGATAAAATATGAAATATTGGTTCCAACACCTGAAATGTGAATTAATGAATGCGCTAATTTTTTAAATATTCAATTCTGTATGATTTGTATTAAAAAATATACATGTATTTTATTTTAAAATAATGATCGTAGACATCCATTTTAAAAACGATTTATCGGGTACATGTACATAACATGATGTACATTTCAAAACATAAAAGAAATATGAAATTAATCGTCCATATTTCAATTTTGTGTTTTTCCATCGTTGTATTTCACTGGTTTTGTGTTTTTGGACTGCTTCATTAAGGTTGTTTTACCTCTCAAAAAATTACATGTACAGACAAAGAAATGCATATACATGTATTTATTTATAATCAAATATTGATGATTTTTTATTTCCAAGATCTTTGTGACAATTGAGCTAGACATTTTAACAATATTTACAGCTACATAATGATAATATCTCTATGTAGGACTCAGATTGATGAAAATGGGGAAGATAACGAACAGTGTTCGATCTAAGAGTTCTATAGATAATGCTTTTTTAAGAGGGCATAAAAGACAGACCAGTGGAACTCCAGAGGTGAGGATCATGTGTCTAAGAGATGTAAGCATCCCCTATTGACCGATCACAACCGAATGGAACCCTTTGAATCCATAATGAAAACGTTACATTTTATAGTCATTTCAGTGCAAAAACAAAGGTCTTATATTCGGTATGAAACAAATCAACCAAAAGACGACCCAGTGATAGCTTATATTTACTTACAGGGTCAATATACAATGTAACTGCGATTGTACAAACGAAATGCTGACTTTATATGAGATTGCTCCTGCATTACCAACTTAACTGTCAATAGCCTGATTTGGTATAAAAACTTTTCGTACTCGGTGCATACTCCTGAGTATCGAATAAGATGAAAGATATAAAAATCAAAATGCAGGTGATAGCAGGGTATTACAACTTATCTAAGTAAAAATTGCAATCATCTCATTTTCATTTACTTATTTGTTAGTTGCCTCTAATCGTATAAAGTAAAACATGAATAGGAAATATATTTGACAGACTATGTGCTGTACTTGAATTCACTTGGGAAAATAGAATGGACATATGAATGAAAGTATTTATTGTTAACTAATGATGCATTGTCGATGTATCTATATGTCGTATATTTCTTCTTATGTAGAAGGTTTTGAATAAATTCTGCTCCATGAAATTATAATTATCCCGCTTCAGACAAATTTGTAGATTGCTGATTGGATAAAGGCTGATCACATGATGCCCTGATATTTTCCGTATTACGTCGCCGTCAAGGGGTAATATGAAATCGCGCACGCGATTACGTTCGAAGCGTTGCTTTTGTAAATAAAAATGGCGGCCAAAAAACGGTTTACGTAGGTAGTTTAGTTAAATTTCTTGTTACCGTAACGATATTTTATGTTGCAATGTTATTGGATTAAAACTTAATACTTTCATAATATGCACAAATATGTTTTTATATTGAAAAAGGTCTTCAGCGGGATAAATTCGTAACACAGTCAGTTAGTGACCTAATACGGATTCATACAGGGTGTGAAATGGAAATCCGTATTGGGACTCTTCTGGAAATACGGATTTCCATTTCACACCCTGTATGAATCCGTATTAGGTCACTAACTGACTGTGTAACTAATAAAACACGTTTATTAGCTTATACTAGAGCAGTACCCGAGATTCCATCTTCTTATACAACATGATTGTTTTAATGAATATTTTATTTCGTTTATGTCTCAATGCCTTTATAAAATTATATTTTCATTTAAATTAGTAACGTTTCCATTTATAGACTTATTTATTCCGTGGTACCGGTTGCAGATGGCGACATTTCCATTTTCAATAACAGATTCGTACGACCGTAAACTATAGCAAAATTCATTTATGCGTCGTTGACAATCGCATGTCTGTAATAATAATGAAGTAATGGGATCGGTCTAGATGGATAAACAACTTTTTTTTCAACTTACTGTTTTAATCTCTTGTCTGTGAGAGAACGAGGTATGTAATGAAATTAGTTATATATTTTTCAAAATATTTATAAGATTATCAATGAGAGTTCTTGATTTTGCAAATGAAATATATGGAGATAACGAACAGTATTCAAACTCAAAAGTCCATAAAACAATACTAAATAGGAACAGAGCAAACACAGACCTCCAAAACATTTAGAGGTGGGATCAGGTGCCATGAAGGAGGGAGCATCCCCTGCCTACCGATCACACCCGCCGTGTGCTCCTTGTCATGACGGGAAATACGGGAAAATCCGTCGTCAATTCAGAGTATAAATAATGGCCTAACAATTAGTATGAAAAACGTAAGTCAGAATTTGACTCAATGACAAATTGTATTGGCTGACAAGGTCATTGTATCAACCGTAGAACTTACGAAATGATGACTTTAATGAGACTGTCGGTGTTCTTGTTTCATCAACTTGATTGTCAATAATTTACCTCGTTTTAGAAATTGTACATACCTAGCGTATGCTCTTGCGTATCGATCAATTAACTAAATTGTGAGTATTATTCAAAGCTACAAGTTACTAATGCATAAAATACTCATTTACTTTGTCAAATTTTTCTGTCCTACATTTTAATTAAAAGTAATTCTGAATGTGAACTAAAGGAATCTAAGTACTTATGGGAGTTGATTTTACGGACTGTTTCATAATCAATTTTTTTTATCTATATAATTTCATAAGGTTGAATTATGCAGTCTATCGAGTTATCCAATATTTATTTCATTTCATTTATATATGCATTTTTTTGTTTATTGTAGGGGGGGGAGGGGGCAATTGAATAACAAGTTTTGTCTAACCATAAGATCTTTTTACATGTATCATTTTTGGTCATACAATTAGGACTGCATTCACTATATATTATGAATCATTCGGAAAACACATATGTTTACGCTGGTTATGCATTTTTCTGCAATATCATAACCGTTAGATTCTTACTGTATCATAAACATATCATTCAAATTGTTTAGTCTAATAAAAAAACTTTGTCAAGTCACTCGCAATAAACTATATTTAGCAGTTTTCGATTTTTAAAAAACTTATCCTCACTTAAATTTACATTAAAATGTTGCATTTAATGGAGTCTCAACTAAATTTTGATTTGTGTCATTTATTTTTTATGCAAATATCACGTTTTAAAGCTTTGTTTATAAATGACTCATGCATCACCTTACAAAAACCTACATGTATTCTGAAGCACACATTTGAATTGACAAAATTTTACTTTTCAAAGTTTAGCAAAATAAGGTTAAACTGGTAAAAGGAAAATACTGAAATTCCAGATGGAGACGTTTTCACTATAATTATTTTTCCATTTTAAATCTCTTAGCCTGCATTGTTGCAATGCTACTGATTTTGTACAACTATATGCGAATGCAGATAATTTACATGTCCCAATTCCCCAATGCAGGATCTCCATTACTATGCAGTATGAATGCAGGCTCAGTCAGGTATTGTGCATTATAATGTCTATCAATGTCAAGTTAGTCAATGCAGGCATTGGCCGACTTCAAAGTCAGTCAGTCAATACAGGCACTGGCCGACTATACATCAGTCAGTCAATGCATTGGCTGACTGCACATCAGTCAGTCAATGCAGGCATAGGCCGACGGCACAGTCAGTCAATGCAGGCATTGGCCGACTGCACAGTCAGTCAATGCAGGCATTGGCCGACTTCACATCAGTCAGTCAATGCAGGCATTGGATGGCTTTATAATCAGTCAATGCAGGCATTGGCCGACTTCACATCAGTCAGTCAATGCATGCAGGCATTGGCCGGCTGCGCAGTCAGTCAATGCAGGCATTGGCCGACTGCACATCAGTCAGTCAATGCAGGCATTGGCCGACTACACAATAAGTCAATGCAGGCATTGGCCGACCACATAGTCAGTACACCTCATTTTTTTACGGAAGACCTTGAAGCCCCAGGCTTGGCTGACTTTGACAAACTGTTCTATAAAATATGGCCGTGTGATTGTTAATAATTATCATGTCATGAATATGTATAATAATAAACAATATTAGTTTAATTTGAAATTGATAAAATTAATGTAAAATAATAGGAGGCCAGATAACTTTAAAACCATAGAGCGTCATAGTGGACATAAGAAAACGTGAGTGAAAGTTGGTCTCTTTTTTTTTACAATAGTGTTATAATGTACATTCATATTAATATCTGATCCAACTTTTGCATTTCTCAGTTAGGATTAAAGAGGTCATTTATTGTACATAAACGACAATGAACAAATAGAAATACACGTAATAACCTGTTACACAAAAATAAACACTATGTCCCATCAAAAAAACATGCACTTTAGCATAGCGGCCCTACTAATAAACAAGGATGCATAGAACATATAATGCATCTGCTGTATTTAGCCCTAAGGATGCTTTTAAATGATTAAATAGATAGGTAGTAAGCGGTTGTTGTGAGCATTATAATTTGCCAGGTTTATTTTAATCCATCTGCTTATACAGCATTTTTGTTTTGAATGGATATTAGTTTGTGTTTATTTGTCTATGCATTTTAAGAATTACAATTTCGTTTATCTCAAGCACATTATAATTTCAAAATCAGTTCTTGTTGACGTGCAGTTTTTAGACAACAACTGAGTGTCATTGTCATTCACTGGTTTTAATGTATGTAAAATAATATATAATTTCAACTCTGCGTAGTTGGCAATGCGAAAAAGGTCATTGTAAGACTAAAATAATGTAAATTAAATAAAAGAAATTCCTAAGGACAGGACAAGATAGGATAAGACCCCTTTTTGGCCACTGATTTTGGGCGTCTTTCAGACTGATGCAGCAGTTTATAAATAAAAATCTGTTGTCATCCCTGCAACAAAAAGGGTATTGGTTATAAGTTTTGACATATAAAGAGGTCACAGAGAGGTCAGAAATTCGGTCAGTTTTCGAATTTTCTCATTTAAATGCCAATTTTCATCAATTTTCAGCACATTTATTTCGGAAATTATAGAGCACAAGCTAGCCTATCTACCAAATTTATATATATGATAAACAAGTATCAGATGCAGTTTATGTGTAAAATTCTCAAATAGGCAAGCTTGTGCTCTTTGTTTTCTTTTTTTTCGGAAGAGAAAAGTATCTCAAATATGATGAAATTCCACAAGAATTGAGGAAATGTTGGAAAATGTCCTACTTTTGCACCCTCTTGTGGCTTCCATGTAGGCTTTCAATTTACAAAAGTGCTGGTTATAAAGCAAGCATCATTTTAAGTTCTTAACTACAAACTATCACAAATTTACCAGTGTTCTGATTTTTACATCAAATAAGGGGCCAGATTTGGCCGTTATCCTACCTTGTCATTCCAGTTAAAGCTGAAGCAAAAATTTTATGTACGAATGAAAAATAATTGGTCTAGATTACACAACCTTATCCTAAATAATTATCCTGGATTTGGGAACTTTAATATTATTTTGATAACTTTTATGACCATGGTATATGGTTTATGGTATTCGTTGTTCTGATGCACTGAATAATATTCAGTATAGAAATATCTTTATGTATAAGCTTATACACTAAATCTATGTTCATTGAGCATGCGGTGAGTTTTGCAAAATACTTGTATTGCAATTGACATTCTCTCGTACGTATGTCGTGAACAACTCAGTTTAAAAATTTATTTGGCCTGACGAAGAATATCTAATTTAACTGTGGTGTTTGTTCTGCGCTGCGATGTGATGTAAAAGTTTTTTTGTATACACTGTAGCTGAGTATTAACTATTCAAGAACAGAATATTACCAGAGTGTAAAATAAAATTTAAAATAAAAAATCCTACATACATATGCATGAAATTTAAATTGTGAAGTTTTTACATTGTACAAAAAACAAATACTGTTGTTTAATGAGTTATGGTAGCATAAAACTGGCTTGAGTTAAATTAATTTATGCCACATCGACAGCAGCTGTGTAAAAATGTACAGCCAGAGGATGGAATTATCTATTTTAGGCGACAAAAAGGCAAGACATATGGCATGTGATTTAATTAGAATAGTATGTATAGTGATGCATTGCATTTATTATTGTGATATTGTGATGCAATTTGCCGACACATTGCAGATAATCAAAACCCTAATATGTCATATGCGTCCTAGATATTGTATTCGTTCATTTTTGGAGAAAAGCTGTCAATTAACATTTAAATCGAAATTTTTTGATTACTAAATCCGTGAATATATAATAATTATTTTAAATAAACTGTGCACAATAATAATATAAAAGATAGAAATATTAATTATTTCTTGGTATTCCTTTGATAATTCTAGAAATAAACCAACTATAGCATGTTAAGATAACGATACAAAATTACAACCAAGACCATAAAATCTGAAATCAAATTCAATGAAAAACTTTACATACACCTCGACATAAAAAAAATAAAAATAAAAATAAAGAAAAACTTTATTTATGATTTCTTTTTCAAACTCTCGGGTTTTGATCAACAATGTGATATTTACTTAAGTAATGAGATTCCTGAAAAACACTTTACATATCCCGATACAAGCAGAAATGACAAAAAAGTACCGGAGATAAATATTACGTCATGTCCGCTTTCTTAAAGTATGATCAAAATGAAGATAACAATCAAAGATTAATCATCTTAAAGCTACAAACAATACAATTCCGTGAACAGGGCAAAAACTCCGACCCCTGAAAATTCCAGAAACGGGATTAAGTGCCTACAAGGAGGAAGCATCCTCTGCTGACTGGTCACATCCGCCGTGAGACTTGGGTATTGATTACGTAACTGGGGCATTCATATTCAGTAAAAAATCAAAGCTTACAAGTTGGTATAAAACAAGTCATACAAATAGGTTATATAACTTTTAATATCACCACTGCTATTGACATAACGTTATGACTTTGATTTGAAAATATTACAACAAAATGTAAAATGTTTTGTAATTGAGAAATAAAATATATGGAGATAACGAACAACTATAGTATTCAAGCTCAAAATTACATAAAACAATACAAAATAGGAGTGATACAAGACATGAAATGTTTGCATAATCTTGATTTTTTTAACAAATATAAAGCTCTGCAATATAATACAAGTGTATCTATTTGATATGATGCTCTAGTTTTTGGTCATGAACTATACACTAATGACATTACAATCACAAAGAGTGGTTACCAATTGTTCGAAATTTCCCTCTACTAGTGTGCAACATTTGCTTCTATTTTCTGACAAAACTATATTCCCTCAACCTCGTCGACAGCTGAAGCTGCTTTTCATTAAAGAGTAAAGCAATGAACGATGAACTTGAGAGGTGATTGCCGGGTTTTAAAAATATGAAATATTGGGTCCTACACTTCAAATGTGAATAAATAAATGCAATAAACTAATGTTTTAATATTCTATTTTGTATAATATAGTATTAAAAATATACATGTATTCCATTTTGAAAACAATTTTATCGGGTACGTGAAATGACTCACAGTTCAGAAGTATGAAATTAATCGTCTATATTTCAAATTTTTTTCTTCGTTGTATTTTATTGATTTATCATTTTGTATTTTTGGACTGTTTAATTAAGCTTGTTTTACCTCTCAAAATAATTACATGTACAGACAAAGAAATACATATATTTAATTACGATCATATATATTGATGATTTTAAATTCCAAGATCTTTGTGACAATTGAGCTAGACATTTTAACAATATTTATAGCTACATAATGATAATATCTCTATGTAGGACTCAGATTGATGAAAATGGGGAATATAACGAACAGTGTTCGATCTAAAAGTTCTATAAACAATACTTTTTTAAGAGGGCATAAAAAACAGACCAATGGAAACTCCAGAGGTGAGGATCAGGTGTCTAAGAGGTGTAAGCATCCCCTATTGACCGATCACAACTGAATGGAATCCTTTGAATCCATAAGGCAGACATTACATTTCATAGTCAAATTCAGTGCAAAAACAAAGGTCTGATATTCGAAATGACACAAAAAGCCAAAAGCTAAGGCGATCAAGTGATACATGTAGGATATATTTCCTAACAGGATCAATATACAATGTAACTGCCATTTTACAAACGAAATGTTGACTTTATATGAAATTGTCCCTGTATTACCAACTTTACTGTCAATAGCCTGATTTGGTAAAAAACTTATCGTACTCGATGCATGCTACATGTACTGAGTATCGAATAAGATGAGAGATATAAAAATCACATGCAGATGATAGCGAGATATGACAACATATCTTTGTAAAAAATTAAATCTTCCCTTTTTCGTTTTCTTACACGTACACTTTAGTTGGCTTATTGTATAAAGTCAGTAAAATACATAAAAAAAAGATCTGACATACTCTGTGGTGTATTTAATTTTAAATTCATTTGGGTAAATCGAATGGACATATGAATGAAAGTAATTATTATTAACTGATAATATATTGCCGACATACCGGGTATTTAAATGTTCAAAAATTCTTCTCATGTAGTAGTTTTTGAATAAATTTTACTCCATAAGTTTATAAAAACATGTTAGCTTACATTTAAGCACAATTTGTGATAATCTGAATTCTGAATATTTCGTGAAAATCTTCTAGAATATGCTGTAAAACAATAAGTGTATAGATGCTCCTTATTAGCAGTTAATAATTTTGTAAGGATACGACAAAGGAGAGCATTTCCTTGACTCTGAAGTTTAAGTGATCTTTAGATCCTTTAGTTGGCGTTTGTATGAAGTTTGGGGTTGGAATCAAATAAAGATAGGATAGATCGCATCAATCTTGGGTGTCTGGAATTTTAAAAGCTATAAATACTATAATGCGATCTTGGAAAATTGTTTTCATCTTTTAAAAGTGAAATACGAGTATAAGTAGAATTTTCAGATGTAGAATTAAAACTAAGTTCTTCTCAATACAGTCATTATAACTGGCCTCACAAACAAAGACAATATTGGCTTTAAGCTTGACGACTCGAACCATAACATATTGTTTATATAGTCTTTCGAAGGTGCATAGATACAGATTTGAAGTTAATATTTTCTCAAATTTTCTGTATAATATCACGACTTATATATTGCAATAGAATTTCACACGAAAATATATTTAAAATCTTATTTCATCTAAAAGTTATTGAAATGGGTTTGATTGACACATCCTCGCACTTTCATAAATTATAATTCTATTCTTTATACTTAGGAAAAGGGAATCGTAAACCTTAACAATAACAGAGCTCGTGTCCTGTTATAAAAACTGTGTACGTTTCACTGGTGTGTTCAATTTGCTAAACTCTGTACACAACACTAAGTGCGGAATGACGAAACTTGTGAAGGGGTTTTGCTTTCGAACAATTCTATTCTACTCTAAAATCTGTGAAGGTGCAATGATGTGTCAATCAAACCCATCCAAAAATTTGAAGTTTCAATAACTTTGAGATGAAATAAGATTTTTAATTTATTTTCGTGTGAAATGTTATTACAATATTTAAGTCATAATATTATACGGAAAATATTCACTTCAAATCTGTGTCTATGCACTTTTAATTCTTTGATTAACTCCCACACAGTGAAAACGAAAGGATAGATGATTCGCTTACTGTCTTTTGAATATATTTTATACAAATTAAAGGCATCTTTATCTTACTCGAATATCTATAACCGAAATTTCTCCTTTTACCTGATTACCTAAAGGGCTATTGTTCACGTGAAAGCTTTCTCCATATAACCAAATATCCAAAACCGGCCGTTCTTATCTTTTTAGCTCACCTGAGGCGAAGGCTCAAGTGAGCTTTTCTGATCAAAATTTGTCCGTTGTCTGTCGTCGTTGTTGTCGTCGTCGTCGTTGTCATTAACTTTTCACATTTTCATCTTCTTCTCAAGAACCACTGGGCCAATTTCAACCAAACTTGCTACAAAGTATCCTTGGGTAAAGAGGATTCAAATTTGTTCAAATGAAGGGCCATGCCCTTTTTCCAAGGGGAGATAATTATGAATTATTGAAAAATTAATGGCATTTAAAAAAAATCTTCTTCTCAAGAACCACTGGGCCAGGAAAGATGAAACTCATGTGGAATCATCCTCAGGTAGTGTAGATTCAAATTTGTTCAAATCATGACCCCCAGGGGTAGGGTGGGGCCAAAATGGCCGATCAAAGTTTTACATAAGAATATATAGGAAAAATCTTTAATAATCTTCTTCTCAAGAACCACTGGGCCAGGAAAGATGAAACTCATGTGGAATCATCCTCAGATAGTGTAGATTCAAGTTTGTTTAAATCATGACCCCCAGGGGTAGGGTGGGGCCAAAATGGCCGATCAAAGTTTTACATAGGAATATATAGGAAAAATCTTTAAAAATCTTCTTCTTAAGAACCACTGGGCCAGGAAATATGAAACTCATGTGGAATCATCTTCAGGAGGTATAGATTCAAGTTTATTCAAATCATGACCCCCAGGGTAGGGTGGGGCCAAAATGGCCGATCAAAGTTTTACATAGGAATATATAGGAAAAATCTTTAAAAATCTTCTTCTCAAGAACCATTGGGCCAGGAAAGATTAAAACTCATGTGGAATCATCCTCAGGTAGTGTAGATTCAAGTTTGTTCAAATCATGACCCCCGGGGGTAGGGTGGGGCCAAAATGGCCGATCAAAGTTTTACATAGGAATATATAGGAAAAATCTTCTTCTCAAGAACCATTGAGACAGGAAAGATGAAACTCCTGTGGAATCATCCCCAGGTAGTGTAGATTCAAGTTTGTTCAAATCATGACCCCCGGGGGTAGGGTGGGGCCAAATGGCCGATCAAAGTTTTACATAGGAATATATAGGGAAACCTTTTAAAATCTTCTTTTCAAGTACTTCAAAGCCATGCTTAGTGATATTTATAGGGAATCATCCTCAGGTAGTGTAGATTCTAGTTTGTTCAAATCATGACCCCCTGGGGGGTTAAAATTCAAGTCCCCCCCCCCTCAGTAAACTTTCAGTTCTGATCTGATATGTGCTTTTTCCTAGCCAATTGCTCAGGTGAGCTATGTGGCCCCTGGGCCTCTTGTTACATTATGTTTTTAAATACATGCATTGTACATTGTATGATACTGCTGAAAGGTCAGATAAAATGTACAATATATGTATATTTATATTTTTGATCCAATATTGGCATTATAATTTTGACTGATTCAAATACATATTTATTTATCATTAATAATGTTTGGCTTCACTAGAATCTTATCTCATAATGTTTGATTCAAATGACAAGTGTCAATAAGGCTTATATGTGGTCCCTGGTAACTCGTCAAATTCGAACATTCATTAAAAGCCTTAAAAATAAAATTTTATTATTAAAATATGTCTTATTATTTGAGTCATAATCTAAAAATGTCAAATAATAGATATAAGCATCATACGAAGCTGCGTTTTGATGTTAGGGTCCTTTGATTTTCATGAAAATCAACAGAAATCGCTGACAGGTACACACTTTAAAGCTTTCGTTAACATCGAGCACACGTTTGTTCAGAGTCGAGTTTGAAATATAATGCGTATTTTATATGTGTAAAGGTTGAGTAAAAATATCTTTGTTGAACAACCTTGTGCTCTTTGTTTTCTAATTAACAGTATTGTGATTTCGAACCTCTTAGCTGTCTTCATTTACATGCAATTAACCTCTTTATGACCTGTTTAGAATCATAACAACCCACGTGGATTTGTGTCGTTACGGGTGAATGCCCGCAGTAAACGTGCTAGCTAGCTCTCAGTTGAACCGCTACATTTTTTTCAGATTTTCGACCGATTATTACCTCTACATTTTTTTAGTCGAAAACAACTCATTACCGCTACATATGGAACCAGCCAGGTATCCAGGTACGGAATATAAGTTCCAATCAAGAAGCTTTCATAAATAATAATAATCAGCACAATATTTTACATTTGTCATTCTAAAGAATTTGAATTTTTGGAAATGTTGACAGAATTAAAATACATGGCAATCTTAAATAAAACCTTTTGTTGCTGTCATGTAAGCATGCATGTAAATTGCTTCAAATATTTGAATATATTACTTAGTCCATGATTTGTTGTATTTTGAGTCGCGTGTGAATGTGGGATTTTGTATTTCAAGGGATACAGGTCTTATGCATGTATATGTTGTACTTTACATCAATCTGTACATGGCTAACGAAATTGACAACGTAGCGGTAATGTATACTTTTATATGTAGCGATAATGTAACTCTTTTGTTGCGGTGACGACTATGTAGCGGTAATGCAAATTTTGAAAATGTAGCGGTAATGATACGCACCCGTTGAAACGTACCTAGTTTTATATATTTTAGCATGAACTTTTTTGGTTAATCTTGTGAACGTATTTCGCTCAAATCTTGTAAATAGAAAATTTGTAGTTGATTGTGAATCTTGAACATATAATCCGTCTTTGGATGGAAAATATCATGTATCAAGAATATTCTTTTTATAGTATCCAATCTAAATGTCTCCACCCTTTTCCATGTAAAAGAGAAACCGTAGTCTGATGAAAATGTTCCGGCATTTTTAGTGCAATGGGTGTTAAAAATTGACTTGTATTTTTTTTTTCAAATGTTTAATGATTCATTACAGAATTAATGCACAATGCTTTAATTAGAAATACTTTGTTATACACTATGAAATCAAACAAAATACCCTTTGCTAATAAATAACCAAGAGTGTAAAAAGGGACCACGCTACTATACTTAAGTAGGATACTCCTTTGTTATTCTTTCTTTATTCTATGGGTTTCATCAGTATGGATGTGTCTAAATAAACACTTAGATATATAGTAAGAAGTAAGTACAAAGTATTATTTTCAAACTCTCTTGGATCCCATCTGCTTAAACAGCATGATTTTTAAAAATAATATTCATTTGCATTGATCATTCCAAGCATTTATTACATTACTAGGATATTTTCGTTTAATTTAGTGACGTTTCCCTCTATAAACACTCATTTTCCCCTAGTTACCGTTACCAGATGGCGATTTGTGTCTTTTAATGACAGGTTAGTATATCCGTAAAAAAGGACGAATTTCATTTATGCGTAGTTGACAATCACGTGCCTGCAATAATAACATAATGACGTAATGGGATCGGTTTAGATGGATAAATAGCCCGCTTTTTCAACTAAATGTTTAATCTCTTGTCTGTGAAAGAACGAGGTATGTATTGAAATTAGATATATTTATTGTATATATTTTTAAAAAAATATTTAGTAACTTATTAATGAAAGTTCTTTTTTTAAATCACAGGATTTTTAAAAACAATTTTGAACGAGAAATGTATCTTAGTAAACTCCCAAAAGATTTAAGAATTATGTTAACAAAATTTAGAACTTTACTAAGATACATTTCTCGTTCAAAATTGTTTTTAATTAAATCCTGTGATTTAATTATTTAGTTGAATTTTCTAAGCCCATATCCCGGTCTTATAAAAATTGATCTAGCAATGTTTCTTTCACAATAGATCTTAACTATGTAATACTAATAAAACTTTGATTCATTCATACATAATACAGACCACACGAATTCAAGATGTCTCTTATCCATTTCAGCCATTCTCCAATATCACAACCGTTAAATCATTATTATAAACATTATTATAAATCATGTTTAACCTTAGTGTATTCATTCACAATGAATTTAATTTAGCAATACTCGATTGTTCTTTGTTCAACTTATCAAAAGATTTTTCTTCCTTTACTTAGAATTAAAAATTAATGATATATTTATGAATTTGTTACGATCATATCCTTTACAATAAATTAATTATAATCGTTTTTTAATCTTGTACAGAGCAATAAGATAAAAAAAATATTTTATTAATCTTCCAGATATTATTTAATTTTCAGCAAAATATACACCTTCCAAATGAAGTATTTAGCTGTCCTTGCGTTAGTAGTCCTGTTTACCATTAACTGCTGTGAGGGATGTGGAATTTGGAATGAGAATAAACCTTGTCAGTGTGCTTGTGAGGACCGGAGTGAGTCCTGTAGACAGACCTGCTACTTGATGTGTCGATATTCACGCTGTAGAAGCACCGAGCTTATACAACAGAGGCGATGTTACGACAACTGCTTCAACACTTTCAGATCCTGTTACAACGGTTGTGGTAGTGGATAGATGGTATGCAGCGAAAAACATCACCATCAACATTCAATAGTGTAAAAATCTTAATAAAATCCAAATGCTGATTAAAATACTCGTCATGAACATTTTGTTTTGTTGTTTTTGGTATAAAATGTATTGTAAAATGCTTGTATTATTAGTGAAAACTGAACACTTTCTACTGCAAGGAATGTTCAAGTAGAGTCTTTTCAGTCGGCAGGGGATGCTCACTCCTCCATCGCACCATACCCCACCTCTGATGTCTTGAAGGGCCATGTTTTTTCTGCTCCTTTTTTTTATTACACACTTAGTAATAAATACAGGTTTTTTGCATATGCGATATGGCTGACGTCACAATAGCCGTATCAACCCTGCAGGGCTGATATGGATTTGGGGGGCTGATATCCGTATCAGCCCTGCAAATCCATATCAGCCCTGCAGGGCTGGTACGACTATTGTGACGTCAATATCACACCCTTAGTAAATTAAACCACAATATATCAGTACTTGTGATCATACACAATTTTTGGTGCGTTCATATTCTCTTGATTTTAACTTTTTGAAAATAAGGTTAATCTTAATTTACAAATACATGTAGTACTATCGAATATTTTCAAATGACGGATCAAGTGCATTGAAATAGAAGTAGAAACAAACCCTAATCTTATGAGACATAAGACTATGTACATGTATGTAAGACGTCTATGCATGATTATTTGCTTACTTTTTTCTCAACTGAATGTGTTCTGTATTTTATTACCAAGTATGTAATAAATATAATAATACATACCCTTTTCCACATCACATCCTGTATCAGCCCTCGACCAATATCAGCCCTCGGGCCTTCGGCCCTCTGGCTGATATTGGTGTCTCGGGCTGATACAGGATGTGATATGGAAAAGGGTATGTATTATTCTCTATATATTGTTAAACGAATTTTTGAGCTAAAAAACTCTTCGGTATCTCTAAATGTTTTATTACAGCAATAAAGATCATTATCGCCAGGGACGGCAGATTAAATTAATATAAGATGTCCTTTTAAAAGTTAAATGTGTGTCATATGTCTATCTGAAATTATGACCTTGACCTCAATTTTTGTTTATTTCAGTTTAAAGAAATGTATTTGATAGAATTATTTTCAATAGTATCTTTAAAACTGAGGCAGATTGACCGTGAACCAGATTGTGAAAAAGCTGACAATTTCATCGGGTAGCATTTAAAAGATTTCAAAAGAACATTAAGGAATTAGGAAAGTATCTGCGAGTGGATCCCATACATTTTGAATGACAAGCAAAAAAGAAAGCGATTAGTCTAGAACTTTGGAAAAATTACGAAAAATATTATATAAGACGTTTACATGAAATTGTTACGGGGGATGAAATTTGGCTACATTTTTATGAGCCTGAGAGAAACCTTAAAAACAAAATGTGGCTCACAAAAAAAGTAAACAACTTACTATTGCTTAACGCTACAAGACAGCAAGGAAGGTTTTGTATATGATATATATTTTTAAACTAACGGGGTAGTCGCTCAAATTCCAATTTAAAAAGGGTAAACGTGTTAATTAAGCTGTTTAAGTAAAAAATATATTGTCTGAAGTATAAAAATATTTCAAAAACAGAAGACTGAAGTCCACAATCAGGGGGACAAATCTTTTACATGATAAGGCCCCAGCACACACTGCAAATTACACACAAGACTTCGTGTGTGAAAATGGAATAAGGCAGCTGGATCATCCCCTTACCCACAAGATTAGTCCCAATATAACTTTTTTCTAATTCCGTACATTGAAAAAATGCTATCTGAACGGTGTTTCCATTCATGTTCAGCTGTGTATCTGTGTCTAAAGGGCATACCTCTTTCGGATTTAGCAGCGCATTCCAAAGCTGGATAAACTACTTCAAAGGTGTGTTGAAGAAATGGGTGATAATTTAGAAGGGATGTAAATGAAATACAAAAATATTAATAGGTTATTTCTTACTTTATTAAAGTCTTAATATTTATTGAATAGCCCTCATAAAATGGCTTCACGATAAGTATTTAAAAAGTCACACAATCGATTTGAACAGTCATAGTGAGGTTACAAGCAATTGCAAAAATATTTACAATTAAATTAATAATCAGAAGGTGAAGATTATAAATAACACGATTGTCGTCCGCTTGGTGCGATGGTTAGAGCGTTTGTCGCGGAGTGCGGAGTGAGGAGTTCATCCTTATCACACATGTTTGAAACCTCCAGCGGATTGTAGAAATCCGTCTTTCTAAAAAGATCGTATAAACCGAGATTGCATGCGGTTGAAGATGCTGGAAAGAACTCGAAAGAGATCCATTCACTGCTCAAAGACCGAAAATGTATGTGTTTAAATATCCAGCATTCCAACTGGTAGGTGAGTTTCACTCATATTGAGACGTCGCGTCTCAATATGAGTGAAACTTTCGAAGGTGTTAAAACAAACAAACAGATTATTATTTCTCTTCTGTATTTATTTGTAGGTATAATCGTATATTATAGTGTTACATTTACAATTATCCAATATCATTTATAATGTTAATCGCAAATAAAGTGTCAACTGAATAAGATTAATAAAAATGAAAATGAAAATCCTAATCACCTTTGGCACCGCTGATTTATTTCCATAGCATCATTTAAAGTACTATAAGTGTGCCCAGTACGATAAATCGTTTACATGATCATGGATTAGTCCTGCCGGTCCTTTCATGTCGGTGTCTTCATATGTATATCAATTATCACCATTGCCTATTACGCTGAAAACTTTTTTGTTTAGCAAATCTATGTAAAAAAATAAGTTATTGTTGTTCGCACAAATATATCTGACATCATCTCCGTCAACAGTTATTGTTTTTGTTTCATCAAGATCACTGTCGCAGAACACTATACTATTCTTACCAGCAATAAGCGTCGTCCCTCTTCCGCAATAGCACACACCATAGCAATTGATTGCAACGTCGATGATTTTTTTTTCACTGAGATCTTCAAAACTGCCAATTAATAATTCCTCTTCTTTTGGGAATATCACGACAAATCTATTGTCGGGTAGAACAGCTACGTCATATTGTAACAGAGACAATTTATTGCCTCTGCTGGGATCTTTGCTAACTGGTTCCTGGTTGGTATTGCAATGGCATAGCGAGTGAAATGGTCAGTGATCACCAGGATGTTCTGGTATCCTCCCTTGGATGTTTCTAGACTCAAGTAGTCCATACAGACCAACTCCAATGGTGCACTGGTGGTGATGTTCACAAGGGAAGCTCGTTGATTGGTTGGTGTCTTCCTCCTGGTACATCTTCCACACTCGGCGATCCATGTCTCCACGTCGCTGTGCATTCCAGGCCAGTAAAATCTATCCTTGATAAGTGACAAGGTTCTGTCTTTACCTGGATGACCCATATCATTGTGCATTGCCTCTATTACAGTTGATGCATGTGCAATGGGTAGGACAAGTTGATGTTTCACTCCTTCGTCTGTTGTTGTTTCTCGATGCAGCACACCATCTATTATCCTCAAGTTGTTAAATTGTCGTAACAGGGGGTTTGGTCCTACTTCCTTCCTGGATTGTTTAACTTTGGACCTAAACATACTCCTTCACTCTTTTAATGTCTGGATCTAGATCTTGTGCTTTAAACCAATCAATAATATTTCCCGTACTGGTTCCTCGTGGATCCTCATCATCAACAACTAGCGTTGGAGACAAAGTCAGAGATTCTACATAAGCTGGTACAGTTGACTGGCAAATGGCTTGTACAGTCTCAGTGTTGATGGGTAGACAACTGAGACCATCAGCATCAGCATTGTTCCTTCCTGCTCTATACTTGATGTTAAAGTTGAAAGAAGCAAGGGCTGCTAACCACCGATATCCAGTCGCGTCCAATTTGGCTGTAGTCAACACATAGGTAACAGGGTTGTTATCTGTTAAGACTGTGAAATGTTGGCCAAACAGGTAGTCCTTGAACTTATCGCAAACTGCCCACTTTAATGACAAAAATTCTCTTTTATGTGGAGGATAATTTCTCTCTGCCTTGTTGAGTCCACGGCTGGCATAGCTGATGACACGCTTCACTCTGTTTTGCTCCTGATATGACTGCTGCTAGTGAATCACCTGAGGCATCTGTATGCAACTCGTAAGGTAAGGTACTGTCGGCATATCCTAATATCGGCGCAGAAGCTAAGTGAGTCTTCAGTGTCTCAAAGGCTTTGTCCTGTTCAATTCCCCAATGCCATTCTTTAATCTGTTTGTTCTTTCCTTTTGACTTCTTCTTGAGAGGAGATGGCTTCAAATCAGTCAATGGCCTTCAGATCCTACTGAAATTCTCAATAAACCGTCTATAATATCCGACGAATCCAAGAAATCTGCGTACATCCTCTGGTGTTTTTGGTTTTGGCCAATTTACAACTTTCTCTGTCTTCTCCGAATCTATCTCGACACCATTCTGTGAAACAATATGGCCAATGAACATTACTTTTCTCTTGAAGAATTGGCATTTGGATGGAGCTATTTTCAGTGTAGCCTCTCTTATTCTGTTGAATACAAGCTGTATGTTGTGCAAATGTTCTTCGAAAGTCTTGCCAAAAATTATCACATCGTCTATGAATAAACATCACTTTCAAATTCAGGTCAAATTATATGTTCTCCATAAGTCTCTGGTACGTTGCCGGAGAATTAGTGAGGCCAAACGGCATGCGATTGAATTCATAAATTCCTACAGAAAATGCTGTGCATTCCTTATGGCTCTCCAATATCTCCACCTGATGATATCCTGACTTCATATCAATGTGAGAGAAGAACTTATTTCCTGCCATACAATCTAAGAGATCCTCAAGTCTTGGAAAATCGTAACTGTCCTTCTTGGTCAGTTGGTTCAGTTGTCTGTAATCAACGCATAATCGCAGACTCCCATTCTTCTTTCTTACAAGTACTATAGCACCACATTAGATGCGTATGGAGAATGTGAAGGTCGTATGATACCAATGTCAAGTAGTTGTCTCAGATGCGATCTTACTTCGTCAAACATGAATGCAGGAATTCTTCTGTATCGCTGTTTAAAAGGGGTGTCATCTAACAAATCTATCCTATGCTTCAATCTCTGTGTGTTCCACATCATGGTCTCCTTTGCTGAATATATTCGAAAACTGTAAAAGAAGATACTTACCCTTCTCCAACTGTTTATCTGATAAATCACTCTCTATGATGTCAATCTCATCTAAAAGGTTGAACTTCTCAGACGGTTCAGGCATCTTAGGTAGGTCTTCAATTATGACGGGTTGAACCTCACATATGATACCTCTGGATGGAGTAGTCAAAGTCCTTGAAGTTGTGTTATATAGATGAACTATGACCTGCCTGTCTGTTATTCCTGAAGTAATAAGGTCTTAGAACTGGTTCGACATCAAAATCTTTGTAATCTGGTGATAATTCAGTTAACTGAAGATTAGAATTGTAGAATAGGTGAGCATATTGATTTTTGTCATTACATGTGATTTCATAATCATCATCCAAGACTATGGAAGATTATATGCTTTGTAGTTTGTAAATAGTTTGAGATTATTTTTGTTGTTGTAAATATTTGATTGATTGCCAAATGTAACAGAGACAATTTATTGCCTCTTTCATGTATCTTACTTTACCACAATATGGTCTATGATCTAAGGGGATTTTCTGCTTAAGTGTACCATTCTTTGTATTGTGTACACGGGCTTCTGGTCTCCCTTTAAATGCAGCGTCGACGGTGATTATTTCGTCTTCAGATTTCCAGTCGCATCCTGTTACGTGAGATTTTCCCTTTTTCTATGTTTATCAAATTCGACGGAATATATGTTCGTCCTCCAAACTGTATTATTTCCGCGTCCCTCTCACTAGAGGAAGTAGATGAACAGTCCCATAGTTCTGGTATTACTTTCGTTTCAAATGACATACTTGAATGTAGCGAAGCATCGGTCCGCAGATTTATTTCGCTAGATGCTCGCTTTAACAACCAGGTATTTTCTTTCCCTTGACAAACATTTATCTGACTTGCCCATCGATTGATACTGTTCTTTTTTTCCTGTAATTCATCTGAATGGACTTTTGCAACGGGTAGTGCATCAGAGTGTTTTTGCCTCCAATTCCCAAAAGTTGCCAATTCAAACAATCCTTTTATTGATGGATCAAAGAAAATAGTAATGTTTTGAACTATCTCTTCCTTAACTTTTTCAACGCATGCTTGTACTTCTAAATAAGTATTCTTTACTCTCTTCCTTTCGAGGAACCCACGGATTCCTGAGCTGGCCCTAGACACTGATATTATACTTTGTACATTTTCCAACACACATTTATTTCGTCGCAGAGAAATGCAATTGGATTCTATTTCATGTAGCTTAAAATAAGCAATTTTGTAAGATTCTGCCAGTAAGAAATCAGTGTTCTCGAGAGATTTTTTCCCCCAAAGTTTCTCCAAGCGTTTGATTGAAAGAAGTTTCCAATCGTAGATTCCACCTTCGATAAATTTAGGACGATGGTTTTTATTTCATCAAGAAGTGATTTTATGCAGGTTTTCAACGCCAATAGTTCGGAATTAACCTTACTTGATATTTCTGATATATTTTTGAGTTCGCTAGAACATACATCCATACCCATATGCCAGTCTTATAAAAATTGACTTAGCAATGTTTCTTACACAATAGATCTTAACCATGTCATACTAATAAAACTTTGATTCATTCATACATAATACAGACCACACGAATTCAAGATGTCTCTTATGCATCTCAACCATTCTCCAATATCACATCCGTTTAAATCATTATTATAAAAAAATCATTATAATTGTTTAACCTTACTCTCTTCATTCACAATGAATTTAATTTAGCAGTACTCGATTTTTCTTTGTTCAACTTTATCAAAAGATTTTTTCCCTTTACTTAGAATTAAAAATAAATGATATATTAATGAATTTGTTACGATCATATCCTTTACAATAAATAAAAAATTATACAGAGCAATAGAAAAAAACTTAATATTTTCTAAATCTAAAAGATTTTTTTTAATTTTCAGCAAACTATACGCCTTCCAAATGAAGTATCTAGCTGCTCTAGCGTTAGCGGTCATGTTTAACATTAACTGCTGTGAGGGATGTTCGATTTGGAATCAGGATAAACCTTCGCACCACAGTTAAGGTTACAAATGGAAATATCGGCGATTTTTTAAGATAAAAAATGCATACTTTATTAGGATGGGCGATTCTTTTTTGGACTTCACTGATACCAAAAAAATGTAATGTGGTTTAAATTTAAATGTTTGGGACATTTAGATTTTTTATTTAGACTTGTCACGTGATGTCGACGTCACATGATTTCAGAAATTATACTTGCAGTTAAGAGGTCATCTATAAATTCCAATATTGCAAGGGCATAACCAAGTTAAAAAATCTTAGTTTATTTTATAATCCTTTTCAACATATGTAGTTTGTGAAAAATGCTTCGAACCTATATAGATCCCCTTTTTTAATTGCTAAAATTTAATTTGTCAGACGGCAGGTTGAATATTTTGCTGGTCAACTACATTAGATAAAGCTATAATTAATTTATTTGCAAGGTTTCGTGACGTTCGCAGCGCTTTTCAAATACTTAATGCTTCTTGAGTTTATGTGTAAAAACTTGACAAGGTATTGAGGGTATGCCCTTGCAATAAATCGATTTATTAGGGCCCTTCCATAACTTTTTCAATGATTCTGCATACAAACACAGGACACTATCACTTGTCTGGAGAATGTACGGATATTTTCTAAATGAAATACTAAAATAGACATCGCATCCAAGTTAACAGCTCTTTATCTAATTGAAAATTATATTTTATTTGAGAAAAAAGACATTTTTCATTGTACAAAATGTGACTTGATCAGCTTCTCGCTGTGCACAAACTGCGTCATTTTTGCGAGATGACGTCACATTGACAAGTACGTTGCGATCGATGCATCGTGTATATACTGTTGTGTGGGATTTAACAAACGAAAAAACTGAATGTAATAGTAAGTTTGTATGTAGTATACAGCTATCCAGCTGTTTGAAATAGCAAATAATTTCATTTTCTGGTATTTTGAAGACCTTATATTATGTGTGACGCCATAGTAAACATTTTCCTATAAAATAGGCCCCGCCTACTTACTTTAACCTTAAGTACGGGTCTCTGTAAGAATCAGGCAATATGTGTATAAAAGTGAATCATGAGGGTTCTCAGAATTGGATGATTTTACACATATAGGTTTCTCTTACACTATTAACAATGTATGTAAAATGAAAATTATTTTGGGTCCTGGTTACTATGGAAACATGGCCAAAGAAATTTTCCCTAGCAACCGGTCAATTTTCAATGTGGATGGACAAATATATCACTAAAGGCTTGAAATTGAATGTAAATATTACTAGAGGGATTCTTAAATAATGTTATCATAAAGATAAACATTTCAAGTGATAAAACCATGTAATACATAGAATATTTATTTTAAGATGTTTCTTTTACGGGCAATGGAAAATATGCATGTTTTGTATTTTTTTCTGATTCAGCATTTTTGTTAATTTGGGCAATTTTGAAGGCCATATATCTCAAACTTCTTGCATAATACAAGAGTATGGCATATTTTACATAAAGGCAAAGGAATATGCTTTTTTGAATTTAAATTCAAAAACGTGTGTTTTTTTAATATTTACAATCGGTTGCCTGGCAACAAAAATGGATGTTTTGATTAAGAGAAAGAGACAAATTATCAAATATGCGAGTTATTCATGGAATTAAATCTTATCGGTGGATACCAAAATCAATTTTTAAAGTAAAAACATATTTCTGAGACTTCTTTATGAATTCAGGAATATTTTGCAAATACTAATCGCCATAGCAACAGAAAATTCCCCATAGCAACAAAGAAAATAAATCCACTTTTGACACGCACTCATAAATGTTTGTAAAGATTATTCAGTGTTTGACAGACCACAGTGATGTAAGAGCATCAGTACATTTTTTGTACTTTATTAGTCCCCAACCTGTGAAACTGGAGGGGGTTATAGGTTTCCTCTGAGTCCGTTCGTCGGTCTAGCTGTCCCCATGTCTGTCTGTAACTCTGTCCTACTTGGGTTTCCGCAGTTATTTTCTAAACGCTTGCAGATATTGAGCTGAATTTCGGCATGTGAGTGTACCTTGGTTAGTTACAGATTAAGTTTGAATGTCGTTAGGCTTCATTGATTTTTGATAGATTTGTGGCGTTTTAATTTTTTCATAATGGTTTAAGATCTGGTTCGTGCTGCGCTAAATTCCAACGGTCAACATGGTAAACAAGATGTTGAAAAAATGAGTTGAATTTCCGTTATGTGTTTTATTTTTTTTTTAGATTAAAGTCACGCATAACCTCAAAACTTTAATATCAAACACTTTTACCTTGGTCATAACTTTTGCATATTATAAAATGACATTCTAGAGAAAAGGGGGAACCCGGTAGAGGACATGCATTGCTTATGCAATAATCTCAGAATGCTTGCAAGGTTAACCATGGCAACAACAATGAGCATGTAGCTATCATGAAAAGTTATTAAGCGCCATCATCTATAATGACCTGAACATTTATATAGGAGCTGTACATGTGGTATGTACTGTCTCTGAATTTCTTAAAACTCCCTTTAAAGTCTTTGACATTGTTATTGAAAGTTATGCAAAAAATTGGTGTTATGTGTCATTGTTACCATGGCAACATGTCATAAATTTTGAAAAAATATGGCATTTTTTAACATGTTTAGAGTGTTATAGTTAACATTTGTACCTAAACAAACAAGTGGCAATGTTCCAGGCAATAAAAGTAAGACGAGTTTTCTTTCGAAAACACACGTTTTTGAATTTAAATTCCAAAAAGGATATTCCTCTGCCTTTATGTAAAATATACCATACTCTTGTATTATGCAAGAAGTTTGAGATATATGGCCTTCAAAACTGCCCAAATTAACAAAAATGCTGAATCAGCAAAAAATGCAAAACATTCATATCTTCCATTGCCCGTAAAAGAAATATCTTAAAATAAAAATTCTATGTATTACATGGTTTTATCACTTGAAATGTTCATCTTTATGATAACATTATTTAAGAACCCCTCTGGTAATATTCACATTCAATTTCAAGCCTCTAAGTTTAGTGATTTATTTGTCCATCCACATTAAAAATTGACTGGTTGCTAGAGAAAATTTCTTTGGCCATGTTTCCATAGTAACTAGGACCCAAAATAATTTTCATTTTACATACGTGGTTAATAGTGAAAGAGAAACCTATGTGTGTAAACTGTAAAATCATCCAATTCTGAGAACCCTCATGATTCACCTTTTGTCTGATTCTTGCAGAGACCTGTACTTAAGTGTACTGCGTTGTCATTGTGCTTGTGAGGACCGGAGTGAGTCCTGTAGACAGACCTGCTACTTGATGTGTCGATATTCACGCTGCAGAAGCACCGAGCTTATATAACAGAGGAGATGTTACGACAACTGCTTCAACACTTTCAGATCCTGTTACAACGGTTGCGGTGGTGGATAGATGGTATACAGCGAGAAACATCAGCAGCAACATACAATAATGTAAAGATCTTATAAAATCCAAATGCTGATTAAAATACTCGACATAAACGTTATTTGTTGCTTTTGGTATACTTGTATTATTAGTGAAAACTGAACCCTTTTTACTGCAAGGAATGTTAAAATATAGTCTTTAGAGACATTTTCAAATAAAGTTTCCCACTCATTGTTGTCTTGTTTCTCTCTTTTTTCATAAAACACCCATATTTATCATCAAGAGGGAAAGGATGTTCTTAAATGAAATACGAATGTAGATAATAAACTGAATATTCTAGCCCAAAGGGCCATTAAACAATACACATTCTGGATCAGAGCAAAAGGGGACCTTTAAAAAAATCAGCTGGGATCAGGTGCCATATAGGAGTAAGCATCTCCTGGTCACACTTTATACACCACCATTTCCCAAAAGTAAAGGCTTTTTGATATCATTGAAATTTGTTTTTTCAATAAAAATGGATCTCGTAAATTGACTTACCTTGTCATTGGTAATTTGCATAATTATGTTGTTAAAAACATTCTGATTGTACACACAAGTACTCTGATATTGACATTAAAAAAGATGCTTGAGTTTTTGATTGACAATATTTTTGCAGCTTTTAGAGAGCAGATTTTCCAACAATATATTGGAATTCCCATAGGTACATGTACCAACGGTGCCCCGTTGTAAGCAGAACTATTTTTGTGCTTATATGGAGCAGAATTTTCCCTAAATCTGATATGTTAAGAAGAAAACATATATTGTGGTTTTCAACTCGAGATTGAGATATTGAGATATATCGACAAGGTATTGCCCATTAACAATGGTATTTCCATTCTTATGTCGATACGATATATCCCGGTGAATTTGAGATAAAAGATGCCAATGAGTTTTACACATCTGTTTCATATTTGGATATTTGGATATTATACTTGAAAAAATGTAAGTGGTAATCTATAAACCAAGCTCTATGATAAACGATGACTTTAACTTTTCTATCATCAAATTCCCGTACTTATGCAGCAATATACCTTCATCACCTGCATACGGAGTTTATATCTCTCAGTTGATTCGATATCCAAGAGCATATTCTACGTATGTACAAGTTCTGAAACGAGTTAAATTGTTAAAAAGAAAGTTGATGAAACAAGAATTTCAGCAGTCCCATTTAAAGTCATCATTTTGTAAGTTGTATGGTCAATGCGATGACCTTGTCAGCAAATACAATTTATCATTGAGTTTCATACTAATTGATAGGCCATTATTTACACTGACCTATCGACAGATTTTCCCGTTATTTCCCAATCATGACAAGGAGCAGAAGGTGGGTGTGACCGGTCGACCAGGGATGCTCACTCCTCCACGGCACCTTACTCCACCTCTGATGTTTTGAAGGTCTGTGTTTGCTCTGCTCCTATTTTGTATTGTTAGATGACTTTTTGAGCTTGAAAACTGTTCGGTATCTCTAAATGTTTCATTTCAGCAGTAAAGAGCGTTATCGCCAGAGACGGCAAACTGACCGTGAACCAGTTTGCCAAGAAGCTCGGGTAGCATTTTAAAGATTTCAAAAGAACGTTTAGGATTTTGGAAAGTATAGTGTATCTGCGATGTGAATCCCACACATTTTAAATGACAAGCAAAAAAGAAAGCGGTTGCAAATTAGTCGAGAACTTTGAAAAATTTACTGAAAATATGATAAAAGACGTTTCCATGAAATTGTTCGGGGATGCAAATTGGCTATATTTTTATGAACCTGAGAGAAACCTTGGAAACAAAATGTGTCTCACAAAACAAAGTAAACGACCTACAATTGCTAAACGCGACAAGACAGCAAGGAGGGTTTTGTATACAAAATTTTTTAACTAACTGGATAGTCGCTCAGATTCCAATTTTAAAAAGGATAAAAGTGTTAATTAAGCTGTTGGAGTAAAAAAGATACTGTCTGAAGTAAAAAAGCACTTCAAAAACAGCAGACTGAAGGCCAAAATAAGGGGGACCAATCTTTTACATGATAAAGCCCCAGTACACACAAGATGTCGTGTGTGAAAATGGAATAAGGCGGCTAGATCATCCCCGTTCTCACCAGATTTATCCCAATGTCACTTTTTCTAATTCCGTGAATTGAAAAAATGCTATTTGAACGGTGTTTCCATTCGTGTTCATCTGTTTATCAGTGTCTAATGGCAATACCTCTTTCGGAGTTTAGTGGAGCGTTCCAAAGCTGGATAAAACGACTTCAAAAATGTGTTGAAGAAAAGGGTGATAATTTAGAAGGGATGTAAATGAAATACAAAAAAATATTAATATGCTATTTCTTACTTTATTGAAGTCTCAATATCTATTGAATAGCCTCGTATAAGTATTTCAAAAGCAAAATAAGTATTTAAAAAGTCACATGGTCGATTTGAACGGCCATAGTGTGGTTACAAGCTTTTGAAAAACTATTTACAATTTTATTTAATAATCAGAATGTTAAGATTATAACATGATTGTCCCAGTGGTTAAAACGTTTGCTGTTGAGTCGCAGAGTGATGAGTTCATCATTACCATCCGAGTTCGAATCCTACAGCGGATTGTGGAAATCGATCTTTTCTACAAAGATTGTGTAGACCGAGGTTGCGTGTGGTTGTAGTTGCTGGAACGAAAGAGATCTGCACACTGCGCAAAGACCGAAAATGTGTATGTTTAAATATGCAGTCCTCCATTGGTTAGTGGTGAAGTCTCAATAAGAGTTAAATTTTTTTGAAGGGACGTTAAAACAAACAAAAAAAACACCATTATGATTTCTGTTGTGTATTTATTTGTAGGTATAATCGTATGTTACAGTGTTCAAATTTACAATTATCCAATGTTACTAGTATTTATAAAGTTAATTGCAAATAAAGTATCACGTGAATATAATTCATAAAACTGAAACTGATAATCACCTTTGGCCCGGCTCTTTTTTTCCGATAGCATCATATAAAGTACTGTATTCATATGTGCCAAAGAAGATAAATCGTTGACATGATCATAATTAGATAATACAAAATAGAGATCACAAAGGTTTCATCTACAAATATCAAAATAAGATTAAATTTAACATGTCCCTGAACTTTTGATAAGTTTTTTGAGATTAAATAACACAATCACAAGATTTCCATAAATATCCGATAACGTTAATTTGTTCAAATCAAACAATATTTTCTAGGTCAAATAAGTTCCAAAGTCAGCTTTATCAGCCTTGTTTGAAACGTTCAATTGAAAACTCCTTCATAATCTTGTTATTTGAAAATTTAGGTTTGCACAACTCCACTCAAACAGAACTAGATAGGTATGAAGACTTGTTGACACAAATCAGTAGACAAAGAGACATGAAAAATCCATTGACAAATATTTCACAATAATCTTGCAAATTCTGGGAGTTATACTATGTGTTGCTTAAAATATCATTATTTCTCTATGCGGTGAAATACAGAAGACTAAGATCTGATTATGTTGATCAAAAGGTTGTAAGGAATGTGTTACAATTTATCTAATTTGAAGCATATATATCTGCTACATTATTTGTGTAACGTCCTCCCCTAACTATACATATTTTTGATTTGTCTTTGGAAAGCGATATTGCAGTTGGATTTTTTCCAACTTCATATTTCTTTAAACATGATCCACTTTTGCTCAAAACTAAAAGTTTATCAGAACCTTTTTCACAAACATACAAATTTTTGGCTTCATCAAGGATTAGTCCTGCCGGTCCTTTCTTGTCGGTGTCTTCATATGTAAATCGATTATCGCCATTGCCCATTACGCTGAAAACTTTGTTGTTTTGCAGGTCAGTGTAAAAAATTAAGTTATTATTGTACGCACAAATATATCTGATATCATCTCCGCCAACAGTTAATGTTTTTGTTTCATCAAAATCACTGTCGCAGAACACTATTCTATCCTTGCCAGCAATAAGCGTCGTCCCTTTTCCGCAATAGCATACACCATAGCAATTGATTGAAACGTCGATGAATTTATTGGCACTAAGATCTTCAAAACTGCCAATTAATAATTTCTTCTCTTTCGGGAATGTCATGACAAATGTATTTTCGGACAGGACAGTTACATTATATGGTTTATGATTTAAGGGAATTTTTTGCTTTACTGTACCATTCTTCGTATTGTATATACGGGCTTCTGGTCTCCCTTTTAATGCAGCGTCGACGATCATTATTTCGTCTTCAGATTTCCATTCGCATCCTGTTACGTGAGAATTTCCATTTTCTATGTTTATTGAATTTGACAGAATATATGTTCGTCCTCCAAACTGTATAACCCTCTCACTAGATGAACAGCCGCATTGTTCAGGTACTGGTTTCGTTTCGAATGGCTTACTTGAATGTGGCGAAGCTTCGGTCCGCAGATTTGTTTCGCTAGATGCTCGCTTTAACAACCCTGTATTTTCTTTCCCTTGACAAACATTTATCTGACTTGCCCATCGATTCATGCTGTTCAATTTTCCCTGTCTGTCGTCTGTTTCAGGTTTTGTAATCTGTAAAGTATCAGACTGTCTTTGACTCAAACTCCCAAAAGTTTTCAGTTCAAACAAACCTATTATTGATGGATCAAAGAAAATGGTAATCTGTTGAACTTTCTCTCCTGTAACTTTTTCAACGAATGCTCGTACTTCTAAAAAAGTATTCTTTATTCTCTTTTTCTCAAGGAACCCACGGATTCCTGAGCTGGCCCTAGATACTGATATCATACTTCGTGCATTTTCCAACACACATTTTTTTCGTCGCAGAGAAATGCAATTGGACTCCATTTCATTTAGCTTAAAATAAGCAATTTTGTAAGATTCTGCCAGTAAGAAGTCAGTTTTCTCCAGAACTGTTTTTTCTAAAGTGTATCCTAGTGTTTGTAAGGCGCGTAGATTTGATTGAAAGAAGTTTCCAATTGTAGATTTCACCTCCGATAAATCCAAGACGATGGTTTTTATCTCATCAAGAAGTAATTTGATGCAGATTTTCAGACCCAGTAGTTCAGAATTGACCTTACTTGATATTTCTGATATATTTTTGTGTTCGCTAGAACATATATCCATATGGTAACAGGAGATGCATGTGTCACAGCATATTTTTTCTGTTAATTTACATACTCGAGTGAAACGTAAAAAATGACGCTCGCACATATCTCGCGCCGAGGAAAGCAGTGTTGTAACCTCATTTGTGTCTTCTCTTTTGTAGGTTTTGTGATTTACAAGAATAGGTAAAGAAGTGTGAAAAACATAACATTCATCACAGATGTAAACAGCGCAATCATAGCACCAATATGCCGAGGCAGTTGTCTTCCCTCGATTTCTACATGGTGTGCAGTCAGATTTTTGAGACTGTTTGGAGAAATCTAGCAAAGTAAGAATTGCGTTTGGCGGTGAAAGGGATTTAATTATTTTTTCTTTTACATCCTGTGTCTTTGATATATATTCCAGACGTGTTAGATAGTTACAGGATTTGCACTTCAGAGAAAAACTGTCAGTCTCGGATACACTGTTTTCTTCTAACAATTTCATTAAACATGGTTTACAAAGGGAATGAAGACATCGCAGTGTTACTGGTGAGACCAAAACTGTATTGCAAAAAATGCAGTTTAATATAGAACACGCTTCATTCTCTCCTTCCATTTCAATCTGTCCCGTTTTTATTCTGGTGTCTGTAAATGAATAAAAAAACATAGAAATGATAAAAAATACGATGTCTCATAAAAATACATGTAGAATAAAATTTCCGATATTTGAGAACTTTGTTAACCTTATATTTGGACATTTGAAAGAAGCACATGCTTTTACAATCGAGAGCTTGAAATTTACACTTTTTTTATTTCATATACGGAGTTTCAGAATAACACATAAATGTGAAAATCTTAAAGGTGCTTAGACACAGATTTGAATTTAATATTTTCTTACAATTTCTATATAGTTCGTGACTTACATCTTGTGCTTTAGAATTTCATGCTAAAATATAGTAAAAATCTTACTTTAATCGAAGTTATTGAAACTTCAAATGTTTGGACGCGTTTGATCGACACATCCTTGAACTTACAAAATTTCAAAATCTATTCTTAAAACTTAAGATAAGTAGCAATTTTGTTGTATTAATGAAAATTATTAAAACTTTAATTCAGAAAAATTCAGAGTAGAAATTTTCGAAAGCAACAAGTCTTTTGTCTTCATAAACTATGTGCAAGTTATAACAAGCTGCTTTACGAATTTACAAGAAATAAGTTAAACTTTATACAATAAAGCCAAAAATATGTTCAGCAAAACAACCTTATCATCTGCTTTTTATAGAGCATGTTTATGAGTAATATGTGTGCCGAATTTCATTCAAATCTAAATTGCGGTTTTATAAATACACCAATAGATAATTCGATAACTTCTTATCACATCTCGTACTTTAGATTTTTTTGTTAATATAACGACCCCAGGAGGGTAATTTTAGGTAAAACACATAGGTTAAAGTTTTCATAAAATATTTATATTGAAAATCTGATATCATCTCTTTAAGAACGGTAAAAACATAATGTAGTCATATTGATGAAGAAGCCTTCTCAGATAGATAACACAAAAAGACTTTTTTTCAGAAATCAGCAATATTTCTCAAAGATTAATTTTCAGATAGGTAACTTGAATTATATTTCTGAGTAAAGTAGGAGTTTGTAAAATTTTGTCCCAATGTCAAAATATCTGCAAGATTCCCTATTGTGGCCCCGCCCTACCCCCGGGGGGAGGTCATGATTTGAACAATTTAGAATCTACACTACACCAGAATGCTTCCACATAAGTTTCAGCTTTTCTGGCCTAGTGGTTCTTGAGAAGATCTGACTGACGTTTTTCATGCCAATTGTTAGTCCATTATTTATACACTGAATTGACGACGGAATTTTTTCCGTTATTTCCTGATCATGACAACGAGCACACGGCGGGTGTGACCGGTCGGCAGGGATGCTCACTCCTCCATGGCACCTGATCCCACCTCTGATGTTTCGGAGGTCCGTGTTTGCTCTGCTCTTATTTTGTATATTGTTTAATGGACGTTGAGAATGAATACTGTTCGTTATCTCCATATCCTTCTTTAAAGATTTTTTTTATATACAAATGTATTTCTATGTAAAACTTTGTTTCCCCATTGTGGCCCCGCCTAACCCCCTGGGGTCATGATTTGAACAATTTAGAATCTACACTACTCCAGGATGCTTCCACATAAGTTTCAGCTTTTCTGGCCAAGTGGTTCTTGAGAAGAAGATTTTTTAATGACCCCACCCTATGTTTGTGTTTTCTTGATTATCTCCCCTTGTGAGGGGACTTGACCCATCATTTTTACAATTTAAATTCCCTTTAACCCAAGAATATTTTATACCAAGTTTGGTCAAAATTGGCTCAGTGGTTCTTGAGAAGAAGTCGAAAATGTGAACTAAAATTTAACACATGAGTATATAGGAGAATAGTTTGAAATTCTTTTCCCAAGGAACAACAAGCGAATTAGTTGTCAGATTTAGATAAAAGCATTTGCAAGTAGTGTTGATTGATTTTTTCTTTACAATCAGGACCAATGAAAAAAGGGTGGACTACAATGGGCAATCAAAGTTTTACTTAGGAATACATGAGATTTTTAAAGGATTTTCCCCAAACAGCAAACATGCTTTTCCATATGTTATTCAAGTAATGAACCCCTAGGAAATATAGGGACATAAAAAGAAAACAAACTTCAACATTTGAATATGGTTACAGGAAAAGGAAAAGGAAACTGCTAATAAATCAGAAGGCCTCAGGTAAGCGCTCTGCAATTTCAAAACATTGAATGACTTTTTTGTAGGGATTTTTCACTGATCAAAGAAAGAAGTCGTAAAAGTTCTTGGTACAAAAACAACATTAATGCCTGTTATTCTTAAAATCTATTTTGGTTCTAATTGATACGATTGTTAACTTTCTGAATTATTGCGAAATTGTTAACTTACTGCGGTGTCTAAATTCTAGCTCTCTGCAACCATATTTTTTGCTTTATACAAGATATTATCTCTTCACATTTTAGTGAAACATCAAATAAAAAAAATATCTGCAGTTAATCATCCATTTTTCTAATGTATACATTACTCAAGTTGTCATTTTATTATTTTTTTTAAATTAGTTTGAATGATTTGTCTTTAAGAGGGAGATATATGTATGGATTAGATTATAAAATATATCCTTATTATATCTTGAACATACTGTCAAAATTCCGTCTTCTTTAAAACAAGTAAAAATACTTGGAAGGGCAAATGTCTTAACATCTCTGCATATTTTTCTATTGTGAATCTGATTGTATTTTAAGATGGTCCCTATAAAGTTTCCCTTATCTTTGCATGTTCACTAATATCAATAGTAAATTACATATTATACATGTAGTTCTTCTAATAGCAGTTTTCAATAAATAGATTCTTAGTCAGCTCCCTTACTTAAAATTTGCTTGGACCATTTATTTAATTTTTTCCATTCACCAAAAGTTTACGCAGAATTGCAGTTTTAATTTTTTTTTTTTGGGGGGGGGGGGTCTTGTAGAAAACTTGAGAGGTTTCCAGGTGTGTTTTCACTTTTTGTCACCAACGACCTTTTAATTATTACTTTCGACATCAACAGATGGGAAAGAGTCTTCGAAGTTCATAAACAGTTTATATTAATATTTATATATACATTAACACTGACAATTCAGTTGAATCTGGGAAATGGTCCAAAATGGTGTCCTCCCTTGTGTTGTTCTATTTTTACGTGTAATGATTTTTAAAACTATTTATTACACACCGGGAAACATTTTGTATAGCTCAATGATTTTTCCCTTGCACAAAAGAAAAATGCATATAACATGTATAACATCTTCTAAATATACTATCACTTTTAGATACAATAAAAATAAAAAAAAAAAGGTATAAAAATTTTTAATATAGGAAAGGTAAGTATAACCAGAAAATGATATACCTTCCCCGTCGTCCACCATTGTTGACGTGTCCCACTTTGCACGTAGGGGTAAAGAGGTCAAGAATAGATAAAAGTTGACTAAAACAAGCTATTCCGATATAATTTGAATGTAGACATTGATAAATAAAAGTCAATGTATAAAGAAAAAACTAGTCGGAACTCCTCTGTCTCACAATACTGAAAACTATTCTACTTTCCTTGCAAAACTTTAGAAAAAAAAATGTAAACAATTCCGGAAATATAATATTTGTCAGTTATGCTTTCAAATTTAACATTTGTTATCTGTTTAGACTGATCTTTTGCCATGTTTGTCTGTTCTTCATTGTGTAAAGGATGAGCACTCAAGAACTTATTATCTGTCCAATTTGCTTCGAAAAATTCAACAAACCCCGCTATTTGCCCTGTCTGCACACGTATTGTGAAGAATGCCTGGCAAGTTACATTTCAACGTCTTACAAGGAAGAGGAGGAATGTTTTGTGTGTCCAACATGTCGTTCACCCAATCCAGTGCAAATGTCGGACGGCAAATCAGGAAAAGCAGTGGCTTCAAGTTATCCAATAAATCATTTAATAATGACATTGCTTGATCAACATCAATTGGAGAAGAAAGAGGCCATATGCCAACCTTGTGGTAAAAGGGGAAAAAGTGAAAGTGGCAAGTTTTGGTGTTACTCATGCAGTGCTGCCCTTTGTGAAGCTTGTGGAGATTTTCATACATCTTTACCTATACTTGCGGATCACAAAATTGCCCCTATTGATGATTCCAAAGATGCAGGTATGCTTACAGCGGATGACCATGACCATTGCGATATTCATACTGGAAAGAAGCTGGAAATGTTCTGTGAAGATCATGATGTTGCTTGTTGTGCAACTTGCACAATGGTGCATCACAGAAAGTGTGAAACAGTTTTGACATTACAAGATGCTGCACAAAAATCGAATGACAAAAAAGAAAATGAAAATATGGACAGTGAAATTGAAAAGCTTATTGAAAATATTGACTCAAAGGTTGACATGTTATCCACAAGTTATGATAAATTAGAAAAAGACTGTGAAACTCGTGGAAATGAAATTCAGGAGTTTAGTGATAAGCTGATAAAACATTTGAAAAAACTGAAAACAGAATTTGAAACTAAAGTTTCCGAAACTCTTGATGCAAAAATGAAAATGGTTCAAGATCGTCAACAAGCACTGCTTGATTTGCAAACAATGCTGTCTCATTGTGATAATCTACTTCAAGCAGCTGAAGAGAAATGTTCAAATGTACAGCTTCTAACACTGATACCTAAGATAACGAAGCTTACGAATGAGAGCGAAAAAAAGTTAGAAGAAATGAAGAAAAGTCCTATTATACTTGATTTAGAAGTCATCATCGAGAAAACACTTGAACAATGTGCAACAATAGAAACATTAGGAAAATTGAAGTAAAACTTTAGTTCTTCCATTCAATACGCACAAACATGGGAGAGGCTTGACTCAACATTCTAAAAAATGTTTTTCTTACCATCTGAATATTTAGACCATACAGAACCCACCTATTGAGAAATGCTGAAAATCATGCTATTGGGGATTTCAATTCTTAACAAGCTCTGACATTTTCTCTAGTAGTTTAAGGTCTCCAACAGTTTTCAAACTGTTTTGTATGAAGCTTAAAAATCGATTTCAAATGGTAAAAGACTATGGGTTGTGGAGTTTCCTTTACCTGCTATCTGAACCAAATGAACCCTTGTACATTAGTGTAAGGCTTTATGCAATACATTTTTGTTTCGCTGAAATGTTTCAAATTTGTTTTCTTCATAAAAAAATATTGATAAAGATTAAATGATTCATGATCTTCACACCTGGAATAATTCCCGCCACGTCTTTAATTAAGAAATGAATGTAATTTTTGAAGATTCATGAGGTTATGAACTACGACGCTTCACGCCGGCATATTTCATGAAGCGCGTTAGCCCTTCGTGATAAAATTATGCCGGTGTAAAGACGAATAATGACCGGGGGTCATTTTTCAACGACAAAAATGACCCCCTACCCGTAGAAAAAAATCATTTTTTGTAGAAAAAGTGTCCTAGGGGGTCATTATTTTATATGTTAATACTAAAAAAAATTGACCCCCATTGAGAATTGACCCCCTTTAAAGTGAAAAGAGATTCTTTAATTGTCAAGTAAATAAAATTTCTTTTTAATATTCCTCCTTATAGTGTTTGCTTAAAGAATGATATTCCACTTGTTTTTAGAAACCAAATCATGCAACAATCAGGTTCCCATACCCTTTAATAGAAAAATTAATTTTTCCTTCATTTCAACTTTTAGCTTGTATAAGTTTCGCAAATCCTATTTGACAATGAAAGAGTAGGAAATTTTTAACCCCCCCCCCCCCAAAAAAAAAATTACGTTAAAGCCGCTTCACCCGAAACAGGTACATATTATCTTAAACAATAAAAGTATGTCATTACATAGATAATATATAAAAATTAATTATTAGATTGATTTAATAGTTTATTACAACAATCCTTACATGGAAAACATAGACCAAAAACCTTGTTGACAAACAGCAGTTCCTGACGGGAAGTGAAGATCTGTTTTGAAGTCACCTTTGAAAAAAATACTTTTATCGGTTATATGTAATTATGAAGAGATTTCAAACCCGAGTATTTTTCCATTGATAGAATCCTAAGTCATGATATGAAAATTAAGAAATTAACTGAATATAATCCATAGTTATTTTTATATTAATATGCATATACAGAATAAAGGAAAATCAGATATTTTAAAAGATTTTTTAAAAAGGGAGTTTAGTAACGAGGGCTAGAATATTGCCCGTGTACACTTTGTTGTGGAAAAAATGCTCGGGTTTGTTATACATGTAAGCGTTAAATTTAATTTTTCGAAGGTGATTTCACGCAATGAAAACAAAGGATTATTTTTTGTGTGACTATGGAATGCCATATACGACAGCCAACTGCTTACTGCCAAATGCCAACTGCTAACTGCCAACTCTCAGCTGCTTACTGCCAACCGCCACACATATTTGAATAAATTTTCATATTTATTTTGATATATTCATGTGTATTTTCAAAAAACAGTCGCGGATCCAAGATTTTTTTCCCAAGAGGGACACCCGGCTAGAAAAAAAAACCAACCCAGAATTTTTTTGACAAGAAAAAAGTTAACTCGGTTCTTAAATGTGAAAAATTATTTTGGCACATGGGGGGGGGTCTCATGCTTTAAGTCTATGAGATTTTTCAATTAAACACAGATCCGCGTTTTAGAAGGGGGGGGGGGCGCAAGGTCCCTTTAAATTTATGCATTATATAAATTTCAGTTGGTTAAGTTTGTACATTGAATACCTTTATAAATTTTAAAGGGATGATCCGGACCCCCCCCCCCTCCCCTGTGCATATAAAACATAACTTATTTTGTAAAAACAAAGAGATATAAATCTTTGAGGAAAATGTTCAAAGGTTCAAAATTAACGGGAAATTGAAATTTATTTTTCAAAATAACTCCACTGGGAATCAACAACAAATCCTTTTTTCAGTTTTTATCCTTTCCAAAGATTTTGTTGTGTCATGTGTGTGTGTGGGGGGGGGGGGGTAAAAACAGGAGAATAGTTATTTTATAAGATAAAAATAAAAAATAATATACTTTATCAATCTCCATATGTTGAATTTTACATTAAAACATAATAAAAACATACGATGAGATTAAGGAGTCATTTATCCATTTTCATTAGTATTTGAAGATCTGATGATATGTTCTGTCTGATTTCAATTGATAAAATATACCCCTTATTAAAGGAGTTATACATTAGAGCAATTGACTTTTTGTCAATGGTTTTTAGAATAAGTACTTAAAACTGACCTTGGATCCCCCCCCCCCCCCCCGAAAACGCGAATCTGTATTAAAGTTAATTTGTATGAAAATTCATAGATATGAAAATATGGAGCATAACCCACCCACACCGCCAAAATAATTTTTCTTTCACGTTTACGAAAGGAGTTAACGTTATTTTTCTTGTCAAGAAATTTCTGAGTTCGATTTATTTTTACTGGGGTGGATCACTCATGGAAAAAATCCTGGATCCATGGTTTTTTTTTTTTTTAATTTATTACTATTACACCCTTAGTTTTGACTTTCAGTAAGGCGTGGCATTCTCGACGTTACCTAATTAGCTTCTGAAATTTACACAGCTTCCCATCACTGTTGAAATATACATGTGATAGAGATGCGGCCGAATGTCAACTGGTGTAGTAAATAGCCAATTAAAAGTTCTCTCACGGCACAGAGGTGGGGCATAAGTCGTCTCATCGTTATCAACAACAATTTAAAGTTCCTGATGTTATGAATTTCGTAACCAATGGGAATCTACTAGTATTTGCTTTTACGTAGCGCCGAGAAAGTCACGCCCTACTGAAAGTCCAAAGTAAGGGTAAAATCATACTATTCTTTTTATTTTGTTATTTATTTACTTTTTTTTTCTTTTTGACAATTCACATAAATATCAACGAAAATAGGAAAATTCATTCAAATATGTGTGGCAGTTGGCAGTAAGCAGCTGACAGTTGGCAGTAAGCAGTTAGCAGTTGGCAGTAAGCAGTTGGCTGTCGTATATGGCATTCCATATGTATGACCTTACAAAAATTATTTTTTTAACTTTTGAATTTTGATATCTTTAAAAAGAAAAAGACTTTGGGGATATAATTTGACAAAAGTTGAAATAATTTATGGACAATTATTTTTCAAGAAGAAAAACGAATATATTTTTTAGCGATTAGAATCGGACCAAGCGGCTTTAAATCAAAACAAACAAAAATTAAATTAAAAGCAAAAATATAAATAAAACTCTGTACCTTTCCATAATACTGAAAGAGGCTCTAGATAAAATACTGAAATGAAGTTAATCCTTCAGAAAGTTGAATCATATCATAATTTACTTTGCCATGATTAAAGCATACTTTAAATGTTGGTGGGGGTATACTTGAAAGTATTGTGGCAGAGTTACACTTGAAAATTAATAGAAACGATTATTTTAAGCTTATTTTTAGTCCCTCCTTATAGAAAAATAAAGGTAGGGTAGTTTGTTTGTTTTTTTTTTTTTGCTTTTGTTGATAATCAACTTCCTCCTAAATAAGTAAGGGGTGGGGTGGGTATATCACCTAGAAATATGCTCTGTAAAGCTATGGGTTAGTGTAAAATACACATTCTAATGCAAAAACTATACATGTAGACATAACCTTTTGATTTAGCACACAGTATTCATTACATTTCTTAATTCTTGTTTTACTCCACAAATTAACCCAGTTCTGAGTATATTTTTCAGAGAATTTAATATGAAAATCAGAACAAACATTTTCATTTTTGTAACGTCTTCTTTATACTGTATCATAATATGAAAAGTTAATTGAAGACCATTTCTTTTTATGTCCCTGTAATCGAAGATTTGGGGGTATATACTAGTAGTTTTATCGTGTCCGTCTGTATGTATGTCTGTGTATCTGGCAGTCTGTTTCTCCGCAAAAACTTTAAACTTTACCATAACTTTTCATTTATTGTAGCTATATCTTTCATATTCAATATGTGTGCATTCCTTGTGACAAGACCTTACTTTGGGTACCACCAAATTTGACCTTTTGTCCTTTACCTTGGAGTTTGTCCCATTTTACACAAAATGCCAAATTTTTAATTAATTTACTTTGGCTATAAATTTTAAACGGTAGATACTAGTACTCTCATACTTCACAAAAGTAATCCTTGTTACATTAAACCTTTCTTAAGAAACCATCAACTTTGACCCTATGACCTTTGAGTTTGACTTACCTTTCAAAAACTTATCCTTAGTCATTAATTTTGAACAAGTGGTGCTAGGGCTTTCCTATTTTGCAATTGTATTTCTTGTGAGAAGACCCTTTTTTGGGTACCATTATATTTAAATTGCCTTTGAGAAAAGTTTAATCTTCGCTATGTTGCCATACAGGGGAATAGCTGTTTTACAAATACATCTTTTTATATATAAGAGGAGTTGCGGATAACAGATGGATACCCCAAAGCGTAACAGACGGACGGACATCCCAATTACTATATACCCTTCCGCTTTTCCAGCGGAGAATAAAAATATATATGATACTGCTGATTTTTTCTGTCAGTACGATGATTCCCACAATCGAAAGACAATGTTTACCTAACCCTTTAGGCTCGATAAATCTTTACTCCTTTACATTCTGAATCATCGCATTGACCTTAAAAATAACTATAATGGTATGTTATGAGATCAACATATCATCAATTTATTCCAAATTAGCTCAGGTGAGCATTTTGGCCAATATGCTTCTTTTTCTAATTTTTTTTTTTTTTTTTTTTGCCCCCTAAAAATTTCAGTTTGAATCAACAGGGAGTCATTTTTCTACGGGGGTCATTTTTCTTCAGGTGGGTTCTGCAAATTTTTAGGGTGGTGACACTTTTTCTACGGGCAAAAGGGTCATTTTTCTACGTCGAATAATGACCAGGGGTCATTTTTCGCTGTCGATAAATGACCCCCGGTCATTATTCGATGGGGGTCATTATTCGTCTTTACACCGGGTGAAGCTTTGTAGTTAATATACCTCATGAATCTTCAAAAAATTAAATTTATTTCTTATATTTACATTATCTTTCTGATGACTTGCCATAAATTTACGCCGTTCAACTGTCATTTTAAAAACAAAACAGTGTGCACTATATTTTTGACTTTTTGACGTCAAGAGCGGCATTATTACGTAACAATGGAGATATTCATGCTTATTTGTGATACATACCTAACGTAGTTCATGAGAAAATATACTTCATTTCATTTTGTAAAGAATTCTAGGGGAAATTTATTGGAAATGTAAATATTACGATATAAATGAGGAAAGAATGCCAAAACATAAATCCAAGGAATACATTGTATGTTTATTGTATCCCATCCTCTCTAATAAGGTTTTTGTAGTTTCCAGTTTTACGGTAGCAATAAATTATTTTACATCCTAGATATATACTTTTGTCATTTGTACATACGTGTAATATGAATTGATCGAGTTACACATGTTTTAAAATATTTTTCTTCACAAAAACCTTTACAATCATTTTTTTCAGTTTATGATTTGCAATTTTGAAACGCCCTTCAGTATCCAGTGGATACAATTTGTACCATACAAGCTTAAAATATAAGAAGTTTCCAAGTTATTTTTAAGTAAACTATTATTAAATGAGATCAAAATTTTAAGTTATTCATTGATGAAATGATTATCATGGAAAGTACAATTATCAGCTTTATACATATACAGATCAAAAACAGTCATATGATATAATACCTGATAATCATTTATGTAAAAACTATTTTAAAAAGATACCTTTCATACACGATAATTCTGAATTTAAAATTAATTTATTAATTAATTCATAAAATAAGCTTTCCCCTGCATGAATTTTTATAAATATAAAAAATATAATAAATTATGTGGAAGATTAGGCCAGTTGATGAACCAAACATGAAAAAGAAAACTTTGAGTCTTTGTCAAAAATGGTGTACATGTACGTATCAGATGAATGTTTAAATCTCGCATTAAACAAGTGATATTGGAAAAATATGATTAGAGGAATGTTTTATCTTTGAGATTTTACATTCATTAGGTCCAAATTTTATATATATATATATATATATATATATATATATATATATATATATATATATATATATATATATATATATATATATATATATATATATATATATATATATATATAAAAATGTTAATTCTTGTAAATGAATAAGGTTTACACAAATAGTTTTTCCGCCTGTTTTACTCATGCAGTTATGTTATGCTATTACGTCATTATGTTAACTTGAGCACCATTTTTAGTGCGCCTTTGGAGCAATTGGTAACTACAAGCTATTTATGCTATTCGCAAAAACATCGCAGTCGCGTTTCATACAAAGTGAAATGGCAGACAGAGAACGTAGAAAGAAGGCAGGGGCAAAGATGATGGAAATTATGAAGTCCTTGAAGGAAAACGAAACGACGGGTATCGAAACCACGCCAGTACGACCCATGCCAGCAGCAAAAGGTCAGGATGGTCAACACGACAAAATTGCTTCCCCGCGTGATATAGCGGACCTCGAATCAAAGTGCCAAGATCTCGAGAGAAAGCTACAGCAGATGAAACTGGAGAATAAATATCGCGACTTGCAGACTCAAATACAGAAGGAAACCGAGATGCGTGCTGCAACATCCCGTCATGTAGAGGCAATGCTGCAAGCCCCACTTGAAACGGAAACGAGGACTTTGACTCGGGAAGTGGACTGGAAAAAGAGACTTGTTAGACGAATCGAAAACGATTGATATGGGCAATGGGGTCAAATTGAACGTAGGAGAGAAAAAGCTATCCCTAGGAGATGTTACGGTATAGCAGTGGGGGTATGCAAGCCTCCAAATTTTATTTGAGATGATAGCAGATGGTACCTGTACTTTAAGACAATCTCAGGACTACTTACGGTATACCCAGTCCGTCTTCAGATTAGCTGCTAACTATGTGTGGCCAAGCGTTTTGCTGTATGATAGAGAATACCATGAAATCCAGTCAAAGTACTCTTACTCATGGAACACTCCGTGCGCTCAACTTCGAGAGTTTAATCTAATACCAAAGCGGGACAACTCTACCACACAGACAGTCTCACACATCTATAGACAGCAAGTGGACAGAACAGCTACAGTGGAGAAGCCAGTTCACCAGCCAACAGCGTTAGCACCCAACAAACGCGGACGAGGACCATTCCTACCAAACGGACGAGAAATATGCCGTCGTTTTAACCAGGACAACTGTGTGCGTTCAGACTGTAGGCTAGCCCACAATTGTTTTATTGGCTACGGGCCTAATCATCCAGCAGTGAAGCATGGCTTGGCAGGAAAAACGGCGATAGATCCAAAAACGCTTAGGCAACCCTCCATCCCACGACCTGCAGCTATCTGCCTGGGAAAAGCTTATCCCCCCTGATGACTTTGATAGAGAATTCATCCTGCAGGGCGTAAAGGAGGATTTTCATATTGTTGACAATGTTATGGACCTCGATACTTATGTTGAATGTAGCACTTATAAATCTTCTTTAGTTTTTTATGATCATGTTAAGTCCAATATTATTTATTAGATTTTGCATGGAAATTATGTTGTACACGATAAACCTTTGAATATTATTAGCGCCCTTGGCGCCATTCCTAAGTCCTCGAACAAGGTAGGGCTCATTCACGATGCTAGTCGCCCAGTTGGTAAAGGCTTAAATGACTATACTTCAGATACTTCATGCACATATATGGACCTGACCCATGCTTGTAAACTGATTTCTAGAAACTGCTTTTTAGCCAAGGTTGACCTTAAAAGTGTTTACAGGTCAGTCAACATTCACCCTAGCAATTACATATTTACAGGTTTAAAGTGGCAATTTTCAAATGAAAGTTATGCAACGTATATGTATGATGCAAAATTACCCTTTGGGGCTGCTAAGAGTCCTAGCATTTTTCAAAGATTGTCTAGCTGTGTTTGTAGAATTTTGAAATTTCAGTATGGCGTTACAATGATTGTATAAATTGATGATCTTTTAGTTATCGAAGAAACTTTTGAGAAATGTTTGTTTGCTTTACAAGCTTTAATCAAAACATTGAGACAATTAGGGTTCTGTATCAACTGGAACAAAGTCGAAGGACCGTGCCAACAACTGACTTTTCTTGGTGTGAAAATAGACACTTGTGATCTAACCCTCTCACTTCCTCAGGACAAAATGGAAGCGCTTCAAGACCTCCTTCTGACCTTTCAATCCAAGAAACGAGCAAGCAAACTTGAGTCCTTGATAGGTAAACTAAACTGGGCTTGTCAGGTGATACAAGGTGGCCGCACCTTTCTACGTCGTGTGATCAACGCTAAAAATGCCTTACACCGCCAATCGGACAAAGTTCTTTTGGATTGTTTTCGAAAAGACTTGGAGTGGTGGATAGCGTTCCACCCCATATTCAACGGAACAATGCATGTTTTAGAGACACGTCCTGTTCGTTCCTTAAGGAACGCAGGAGGCGGCTGCTATTTTAGTGGTGATATCTTTTATGTGAACTGGACACTGGACGTGCCGGAAGTCGCAGACAAACATATAAATACCAAGGAAGCTGTGGCTATAATCCTAGCATTACAACGTTGGGCACCTCTACTTGCGAACAAAAAAGTTAAAGTGTACACAGACAATACTACTGCCCATGGGAAAAGGGCCCTTATGGCAATTTTTATACATTTTGAGTTTTTCACGGATTTTGATAGAGTAAGGTTAGAAGTTGTCAAATATGAAATTTTATGGTCCTATCTCTACTCTAAGTAGGTTTTTTCTTCATTTTTATCAAAGATACTTTAAGAGGTTCATAATGACGTCATGTTTTTCAACAACGTCAAACGTTTTCAGAGTGAACGTAAAATGATTTTCTTCTGTAATTTTACTTTGGTAATTCATGGTTGTGTAATATTTATATTTACTCATTCACATTATCTTTATCTCATTGTCTCTTTTAATAATTATTCAATAGCTATTTATATATTAACGATTCATTAGTGGTGTATAGTATTATGAGTGAGTGTTTTACATTTCACTTTTCTATGACACCAGGGGGAGACCTGAACAGCGGGCGACATCCATTTAGTTTTTTGAACAATTATTTTCTCAAACAAAATATTTACATCTAGTAATCCATGCAAGAGTCATTTGATAAGCCTGTAGAATCCATTAGAAAATTATTTTAATTTAAAACTTTGCTCTCGATAGGAAGAGCATAAAACGATTTGTCATAAATTACAATATATGTGAAAAATTAATTTAAAAAATATATCTAGAGCAACAAAACGCTACCAAAATGAAGTGAAAATTTATTAGATTGTTATTTTTTCTAAATTTCATATAAAGACCAAAAAATTGTGAAGCGTGGTAACGTTATTACGATATATACAATAGACAGTACTTAAATAAAACGGAAATTCGGTTAATTCACTGCATTTTTAGGGTTGTCTGTTTGCAAAGGTCAACAAGCTAATTCAGAGAATTCGTGTCCCCCGCTTAGGGAAAAAGTCGGCTCCCCCTGACTGAATTTGTAGAATTATTAAATGTATACATGTATACTGAAGGAAATAAAATACATGTATGTCAATATGCATATAAAGATTTGATTGCTTATTCTTTATTATGTGTATAGAAGATTTTTTTTATATGGAATGTTTATCACACTGAAATGATGATTTTATAACCTCATAAATTTTTCATTTCACATGCTGAATACTATCATTTAGTAAAAAAAAAAGTATTTAAAAAAAAGAAAAAAAAGAAAGGATCGACCGAGATTCGATCCCGGGTCCTCTCACATTTGAAGCGAGAGACATAACCACAACACCACGGAATCGCTTTACTCGGTGTGAAGTATATGCAGAATTGAAGTCACATACATGTATATATTCATGTTTTCATGTTCGGTATTCTCAAAATTTTACACAATCCATGGTGTTTGATTTATTTAGCCTTTATTAAACAGTTCTAATAGATGTAATAAGAACATAAAGTCCGCCGAGAACCTGTTTTATACGCAATAACTCTCCTCATGCCCCTGCGCTAAAAATAGCGACATGTAATACTATAAATACTAATAAAACAAACGGGGCGGGGCACTTTGAGAGGGGCGAGAGACGTCCTAGGGAGTTTTGGTATAAAATTACGTTGCATAAGCTCAAAATCTTCTTGAAATATCGCCCGGTAATGATAGTATTACATACAGACAGAATGTATAAATTTACGACCTTGAACTTTGACCTTTTGACCTCAAAATCAATAGGGGTCTTCATTAGGCCACAGGAAGTTGTTATATAAAATGTCATTGCAATAGCTCAAACGGTTCTCGAGATATCGTGTGGAAACGAAAGTGTTTTCACAGACAGAATTTGCTTATTTATGACCTTGACCTTTGACCTTTTGACCTCAAAATCAATAGGGGTCTTCTTTAGTCCACAGGGAGTTGCTATGCTAAATTTCATTGCAAAAGCTCAAAGGGTTCTCGAGATATCGTGTGGAAACGAAAGCGTTACAGACAGACAGAAAGACGGACGGACGGACGGACGGACGGACAAACCCAAATTAATATCCCCCACTTTTCAAGCGGGGGACAAAAAATGACAATGCTGTTTGAAAAATATAAAGGATACACGGAATATTTTTCAGTCTAACAGTAAAAATATTTTAATATTTACAGATCAAAAAGATGAAAAACTTTATAAACAAAGGAATGAATTATAACCCGCACACATTTACACAATAGATAGACCCAGGGTTAACATTGATGGGATCATGTGTGTGTTGGTGAGGGGTGGGGGGGGGTTAAAAATCTAAATGGCAGAAACTTACAAATCTTGTGAACACAATCCAGTTAAAATAAATAAATATTTTTTTTACTTCCAAAGTTTTAGATGCACAGGCTGGGTGTCTCTCCTACACCCAGTACCATTAACCCTACAACACGTAATTTCACTTTTTTATTTAGGTTTGAAATAATACTGCATAATATTCTTCATTTTATATCTGTTCCTTTGTTTGTGAGCATTGTCATTTTCAAAATCGCACAGCAATCATGAGCACTATGAGCCTGGAACCGAATTGTTATAAATTCAGTATCGTTAATCATGTATATAATGACACCTTAGAATAACAGAATCTGGTTTTATTTTATGAAATGGATGGTTTTAGAAGCATACCAATAGAATTTAATCAAAGATGACATTTACAAAAATTTATTAAGAATTTCGAACAAAGTGGTATTTATGTAACCCTAGTGATCTGGCTAGACTACCGCAATAGTTGAAATATAACAAACAATGTATACTGAGTGAGAATTGTCATTTATTAAATGACAATAAGTATATAACACAGAAAGTTAAGGGGAGATCACCGGGATATTTCCTGAGTACAAAGAACAATAAATTTGGCAACGGTATCTCCCCTATTGCAAACAAACATTACTTTGGCAAAAATATTTTGACAAATAAAAAGTATATAAACCACAAAGTTGTCAAAACAAAAAGCTGCCAATATTTTTAAACAAACAAAGTATTTAAAAAGGAAAAAATTCATAAAGATGACAAGACAAAAGTTGCACGATGGCAAGTAAGATGGCACAAGGTATATATTATGATAAATAAATTACAAAACATAATTTTGAGACTATACTGTTTTTTATCATGGAGTATGAAGGGGGACGGAGGGTGGGTAAATTTCTCAAAACAATTTTGTGAATTTCTTGGCACTTCTAAATCAGTGAAAAGACGCTATCTTGTGTCACGTGATTTTTTTTCCTCATAAATTTATTAAAAAAAACATCCAGTAGACAAATCAATATATAGTGGAGCCTCATTTTTCCGGACGCTTTGGTTCCCAGTCATTTTGTTCGGATATGTGAAGCGTCCGGATACCAGAATTACCAATTAAACAAGACAAAATTACATTTACAAATTTCGTTCCAATGAAAAGTCGTCCGGATACTGAAGCATCCGAATATCTGGGGTCCGGATATCTGAAGGTCCACTGAAAATGCATCATGCAGTTTAATGTATAGATTTTGTTGGGGTGGGTGTAGGTTAAAAATCAATAACATATACCGGTAATTGTTCATGCCTAAATATAAAGTCAGTTAAATATGACTGTTTTGTATAATATATTTCCTGACAATTGTCTCTGAACTGGCTGAGTTTTGAAATGTCAGATTTTAGTAGGGATGTGAGCATCTTAGAAAATTCATCATATTTTTTTATGACTGAATTGTAAAAAAAATTCCCTTCATTCTAATGATTTTTTTCTAAATTTTATTTTATGAAGTGAGTTTTACAGAGTATGAATTCCATTCTGGTCCCATGCCAGCAGCTTGGATATGCTAAGCCTTGTAAAGCCTTACATGTTACGGAAATATAAACGGACAACCCCACCCCCATCCCCTGCACTGTGGCCAAAATAAAACAAAATGCAAGCATATTGTTGCGGTTATATATGCACTGATTTGGAGATCTTGAAAATAAATAGCCATACATGTAGTTTAGAGAACTAAAAAAAAAAATCTTTCATTTTACAATACAGGATTTTATTATTTTGTTTGATTTGAAAACTCATCTTTTTCAATAGAGTTTCACATTTCTCAATATTAGATACATAGATTCAATATAAATATTTTTATCCACCCTCCATCCACTCTCTCTTTCTCGCCATCTCTTTCTCATCAGATTTACTTGACCATATTTAATCATGATTCATGATACGGTAGATACTATACATGTATATTATTTTTAAAAAAATGAAATTCGTTATTAATTATTTCATGCAAAAAAAAGCTATAGATAAGAGATTTGGGGAAAAAATTTTGAAAGTCTGTTCAATTTTACAGTTTTCCTTTTTTCTTTGTTTTTCCTTGTCTACATTAACAGGACCTAATTGTTCCCAAAGTACAACAATATTTTTTTTTATTTAAAAATATTAAAATTATGCTGACAACTGAAAGTGTTTTTATTTGGTAATAAAAGATCTCTTTTATAATCCAGGAGCAAATTCGCTGAAATGTTAAAAGTCCCTCTCTGGTACCCCTTTTACATCGATTGTTTACATTACAGTTATCTCTCCTATTTTTTATTTATAGAAAATACAAATATCTTGACTGTTGTTCTGACACATTTTGCTAGATTTGTAACAACGTAGAAGATGTATGTTTAATTTCAACATTAGTATAAACAATTTAACAAAAGTTTAAGCAGTATGCACCGATGAATCAATGTTTACATGTGATCGACGCGATCGCGATATATATTGAGAGTGGTGGAGCGGATCTCAAAAAAGGAAGGCAATTTTCCTTTGCAATATTTTAACAATATACCCCTGTCTAACATGTATCCTAAATCTGGTATAAATATCTAAATAAAATTTATTTTTCTAGAGTACACAGGTTTATTATCCTATCAGATAAACACCTTGTCGACAGCTTCTATATATATGTACATGGTGCATGATGTCGGAGAACTGTATATTGGTATCAGAGACGTATAATAGATAAGTTTGTTAAGAATTCAAAACAGTTCTAAATGTTTTTATTTATATCTATTAAAATCAGTGGATTGAAAGATTCAGACATTAATTAAATTAATTTATAAATGAAAATAAATTCCACATATTGTGTGACGCGAGGCGAACTCGTCAACACAATTTTTATAGGGAACGTTGGTTTTTATTGTGAAAAATATCATATATTCCAAATTGAATCACACACTGTTACACAACACTTCACTGAACTTGGTAGATCCCAAAGTTATAAATCCCAGTGTAATATTAAATCCTTGTGTAAACTTATAAACCTTTTAATTACTTTTCTTTAAGAAATAAATCAAATTCTATTCTACAATTTATTTATGTAAACATGAATATATAAGCATGCAAAATTAAAATGAACACATTTTAATCCCAACTTCTTTAATAACCCAATTACTTACCAATATCCCTTGAATAATGATGAATTTAAGGTTAAATAAATGACTTTATTATACTCAAGAATGGATTTTTACCGAACACCAGAACTCGCACCTTGGTAAATATTTCGGTGGAGTTCGGTGTTGATTCACCGAGATTAAGATTCACCAAGTAGTTACACCGTTCAAATAATTTAGGTGAAACTTGAAATAATTTCCTAAGTAAATAGAATACAATATGGGATGTGTAGCTGTTTAAATATTTTAGCTAACACAATATAATTTCACCGAAAACTACTGATCTTCAATTAATTTACCAGAGATCTCGGTGAAATAATTGGTGTCAATTGTTAAATCCCAAAGAAAACCAAAGCAATTAATTAATTACCAGATCTCCACGCGCTCGTCTCAATTGCTCCTCTGACATCTTCAAAACCAACAAGTCTACAGCTAATTATAGAAATTGACCCCCCTTTTATACCAGGTCATCCCAAAATGACAGTTACAAATTGGAGATTAATAGAGATGCTGGCTCGCAAGCTCCCCCTCCCAGACAGAACCCTGCTGTGCCTTAAGAAGTTGGGAAGCAAAACAAATTTACAATCAAACATTTAACAATCATTTACATAGCAATTCACTACTGCTTGATTCATTTAATTGAATGTTGAATTAATAAAATACTAATTGAATCATAAAATTATTATGATGATTATTCTAAATTTTATAACATAACCCCCCTTTTTGAAAAGTTTAGTCCCTAAACTAGCAATATCTACAGTAGTGAATCACTGTACAATTAAAAATATTTCAGATTATAGTGTCTCTTTAATGATTTACTCCATCATGTGCTGGCATCTGCACATTTCAAGTCTCTTTTTCACCACGCTTTCTAATTCCACAAGTCCATAAAATTTACACTCCACCATCATAGCTGCTAGGGCACTTCTCTCATCGGGTAGAACTCTGACATCTATTTGTCCATTGTTTCTAAGATAATTTAAAATTATTCCAAAATGCTTCGGATCTCTGTCAACAAAGTATGACGGCACATTTCCCGATGACTTCAAGCTGATTAGTTTGGAAAGCTTTGATGGTATTTGATTTACAGTCCCTCTAGTTGTTTTGAACTTATAACCCCCTATATCCAGTTGAATAATGTCGTTCTGCATTCTTTCTAATCCGTCTAAGATCTTAATGTCCTCCTCTTCTCTCTCAAATTGATCATCTGCGTCGATTGAAATTTCGTCATAATCCCTGTGTCCCAAAGGTGATCTTGATCTTGACCTTGAAGTTGTTGACGGCATTGGCCTTGGACTAGTGATGCGTGTTATCTGTAACGGAAGAATTTCCTTGTACCATTTGTCCATTTCCTCTTTCGCTGCTTTTCCTGATATGCGGGTGTTTATATTCACTAACATAGTTGGGAATCCCCTTCGGCACTTCCCGTGTTCTTGATCTTTACGGGAAAGCGTTGTTCCACAGTCTTGGCATTTGAATTTAAATCCACTGTGCTGCTCTTGCACGTGTCTGTTTGCAGCATACAGACTCTCTGACCTAAACTTCTCACAAATATTACACACAAAGCTGGTCACCTAAAAAGAAATTTCATACTTTTGAAACAACATGATAAAATAATAATAAATAAAAAAAAAATAATAATTACATTTATAATATATAGCCCTATCACTAGTATAACTGGAAATCACTATATTGCTGGGGAACTTTCACACTTCTCTTAGGGCGCTGATCACGATTCACATTATTTTCTATTCTAGCCGCACTTCTAGAGTCACTTTCACATTGCACGTTTGAGTCAGTACACCATAATTCATTTTCCTCATCGTGTAAAACACCACCATCGGATCCATCCTCATTTGAAATAACTATTCCATCATCACTATTAATATCCATCCCGTTTTCTCCCAAATGAATATTTCCTCCATCACAAGCAACGGTTTTACTTCTCACTTTATCCCTATCAACTTCATTAACTTCCCAGTTTGGTCTGTTTTCTCCTTGATATGGTTTCAACCTATCAGAATGCACAACTTTCGGTTTTGATCTTGGAGACTCTTGTATCCTGTATGTCACATCACTAATTTTCTTCACAATAAGAAATGGTCCAATCCATTGATTTCGCAATTTTTTAGACAACCCCTTCTTTTTCGTAGGATCATGTAACCACACAGCATCACCCATACTATATTCGTGAAAATTGATATTTTTGTCATATCTCTTTTTCATTGTGTCTGCAGTGATTTTTAGATTTTCTCTGGCATAATCATGCACACATCTCATTTGTTCAGATAGTTGAAATGCATAATCCGACTTTAATTGTTTCTGTTTTTCGTGTTGAACTTCGCCAAATATTAAATCAATTGGTAAAGTTATTTCCCTTCCAAGCATCATGTACGAAGGTGACACTTTTGTTGCTTCATGCACAGAGGATCTGTAAGCCATCATCACAACTGATAAAAACATGTCCCAATCTCTTTGCATAGGATCTATGAAAGCTGTTAACATATTTTGAATTGTTTGATTTGCACGTTCAACCATACCGTCTGATTTAGGTCGAAATGGCGTAGTTCTTGTTTTCTCCATATTCAACAATTCACAAATTTCCTTAAACAGTCCTGATTCAAAATTCGTTCCTTGATCAGAGTGAATTTCTTTAGGAACACCAAAGACACTGATGAATCGATCAATTAGAGCAGATGCAACAGTTGCTGCTTCCTGGTCACGTAATGGCACTGCTTCAGTCCATTTAGTGAAATAATCAGCTATCACCAGAATGTACCTATTTCCTTTTTCAGTTTCAGGTAAAGGACCCATTATGTCTATCGCTATTCTTTCCATGGGAGCTCCTACAACATATTTCTTCATTGGTCCTTGATAATGTTTCACAGGTCTTTTTCTTGCAGCACACACATCGCAAATTTTACACATGTGTTGAATATCCTTCCTCATATTAAACCAATAGAATCTACATTTCACTCTTTCCAAAGTTTTGTTAACCCCTAGATGTCCCGAAGTTCGAGAACTGTGTAACTCATTCATCACATATTTCTGTAATTCTTTAGGCAAGACAATTAACCACAAAATTTCTTTTCCACTATCTGATTCCCACTTTAAATACAACACATCATCCTTCAGCGTTAGTGAATCATACCGGGCCCAGTAATGTTTCACTTCTAAGGATTCGGAAGAAACATCCTTCCATTCAGGTTTTATTCCTGAAGATTTCCATGTCATGACAATTTTTAGAACACTATCATTTCGTTGCATTTCCGACATTTCTGGTACGGACACAACTCTATTACACGAAGCTACATCAGCTGGCATGTCACTATTTGGACTTGCACTCACGTCATTATTCAACGCAATTTCCAGCAAGCTACCCAAAACTCCACAGCCACTGACATCTGTTTGAATGCCAATATCCACACTAGCACTGACATTCTTTTTCTCAGCTTTATCACAATAAGAACATTCAACATTAGAACATGGGCGTCTGGACAACGAGTCAGCATTTGAATGCAACCTTCCCTGCCTATGTTGAATTTCCATATCATAAGTGGACAGAATCTCAATCCATCTAGCCATTTGACCTTCAGGATTTTTAAAATTGAGCAACCAACGCAACGCACCATGATCAGTTCTCACAATGAAATGTCTGCCATAAAGGTAATGATGAAATTGTTTCACTGCTTTCACAACTGCCAATAATTCCTTCCTAGTTACACAGTACTTCCTTTCTGGTTTTGAGAGTGACTGGCTGTAATAACATATCACTTTTTCCTGATCATCCTGTATCTGTGATAAAACAGCACCAAGTCCAGAATCACATGCATCTGTGTCCAACACAAATAGTCCAGTTCTATTAGGATAAGCCAATATTGGAGGTGTCACGAGTAGCTCCTTCAAAGTCTTAAAAGAAAACTCACACTCTTCAGTCCACACAAATTTTCTGCCCTTTTCTGTAAGTCTGTGAAGTGGTTTGGCAATAGAAGCAAAATTCCTTATAAATTTCCTGTAATACGAACACAACCCAAGAAAGCTCCTAACTTCATTTACATTTTTAGGAACAACCCATTCCTCAATCACCTTTGTTTTATCTGGATCAGTAGAAACTCCATTCTCACTCACTACATGTCCAAGAAATTTCACTTCTTTTTGAAATAAAACACATTTTTCCGGATTTAATTTCAAATTGGCTTCCTTGATTCTTTCAAACACCTGTGACAAATTTGAAACTTGTTCCTCAAAAGAATTGCCAATTACAATTATATCATCCAAATATGCCATACAGATTTTCCAATTTAACCCATATAACACCTTTTCCATCAGTTTCACAAATGTTGCACCACTATTGCACAATCCGAATGGCATGACTTTAAATTGCCAAAACCCACTATCAAACGTTGCAAATGCTGTCTTAGGTCTATCCTCTGGTTCAACTTCAACCTGCCAATAACCACTTTTCAAATCCAGTGTTGAAAACCACTTAGAACCACTTAAAGCATCTAATGAGTCATCAATCCTTGGTAGAGGTTGCGAATCTTTCACTGTCACATCATTTATTTTTCTATAATCCAAACAAAATCGAGCTGTACCATCTTTCTTTGTCACTAATACTACAGGTGAAGCCCAAGGTCCACTTGACGGTTCAATTATATCAGCCTCCTGCATATCATTCACTGATTTTTGCACAATTTGTTGTTTAGCTAAAGGAACTCTCCTAGGTCTCTGTTTTATTGGAGTTGCACCTTGTGTATCTATTTTATGTGTCACTAAATTTGTTCTCCCTATGTCATTTGAATGTTTAGAAAAAACGTTTTGATTTGCCAGTAATAACTTTTGCACTTTTTCTTTCTCATCACTGTCTAGATTTATGGAGCTATCCTCAAATAACCTCTCCAGATGTTTTGGTAAACAATCAGACTCACTTGTCTGACAACTGCGGACTTCAGATGAAACCGATTCTAACTGAACTTCATTCACCTCAACACATTGAGCGATTAATACGTTTTTATTGAGGCTAATCTCCCGGTCAGTCAAATTCATTAACCTTATGGGAACACTATCTCCAGATGCATTTATCACACTTGATGCTATCAGAAGATTGTAACGGTCACTAAATTGTTCACTTGGTTCAATCAAGAGAAATTCAGAGTGTTCTCGATTGCCAATCACTTTCCCTTGTACAATGGCTTCACTATTCGCTGGCACACAAGTTGACGATGCAATACCTACTCTACAACACATTGCCTCTGCGCTAGACTTAAAACATGGAATAAAACTTTTTCCCAACTTAAGACTTTGTTCACTTAACACTACATCACAATGATACTCCATAAGAAAATCCATCCCAAGGATTCCGTCATTTTTTATATCGGCAAGCCACATTTCATGATAAAAATCCATTTCACCCACATTCAAATTAAATTTCCCCTTCCCAAAGAAAGGTGAGATTTCGCCAGTTGCTGTCAACATTGCAATATTTACAGAATCCAATGCAGGCCTTACACTTTCAGGCATACTTTTGAAAAAGTCTACACTAAGAATAGATATATTTGCACCTGTATCTACAAGAAATGCAATCGGTACACCTTGTACACAAGAACGTATATACAGTCCGTCTCCATTCATCCAAGCTGAACCCACAAACTTTACTTTGGGCCAGTTTGTTCCTCCCGAATTCTGGCCCCTGAACTCGGTGTTTTTACGTTTCCCTCGTTATAAAAAGCTTTCTTCTCTTGTTCCGTTGAAACCCTACGCGAATCACTCAATGCTTCCTGACACATTTTAAGTTCACGCCTTAGGTCATCAAAGTGCTTTTTTAGTTCTCGCATTTCTCCCTGCACATTATTTGCACTTTGTGTCCCATGTTGAGAATACTTTCCAAAGCCAGGTTTTGAAGATGTCGGAGTCCATTTTTTCTGTGGTAGCTTGTTAGGTGGCTTTTTATTGTATTCAGAAACATCCATTGATCTCACAAACACTTTTCCTCTTTGTCGGTCGGCAAGTTTGTGAGTTTCAATACGAACGGCAATAATTTCAGCCTCAGAAATATTTTTTGGTCTTGCCTCACGCAGTCTAAAACGCATATCTGGATCTGTTAATGCATCAATAAAATGATCCAAAGCGAGAACATCGAGTAAATTTGAAGAAGCATTCGGGTATGCTTGTCGTGTCAATTTCCTTATCGTCTGTGCAAGTTCCGGAATACTTTCATCTCTATTTCTTGTTTTCGATTGCAGTCGAGCTCTATACATTTCAGCCCGATTCGTCGTTCCAAAGCGATTTGACAAGGCTTTCACAAGTTTATCATAATCCCTCCTTTCTGATGGTGACAATTCATTCAGAATAGCTCTAGCTTGGCCTTTTAAACTTCCTGCCAAATAAAGAGATTTTGATTCATAACTCCATTTGTTTATATCAGAAAGAATATCGAATTGTGTCACATATTCATCCCAATCATCTTTTCCGTCATATTGCTGAGGTTTCATTTTCACTGCACTAGGTGTTAAACCACTTAAACACTGAGAGGTTTCTTTCTTAGATGAACCAGAATCCTCCAAATTACTCGGTTTCTGATCCTTCTCTTCAGCCAAAATTAATGATTTCCGCCCCTTACATTGCTGATCTTTTCTATCAGACTGACATGTATCTTTAGTAACTCCTCCAAAAGACATGTCCTCAATAAATGGTTTTTGCTCATCCAAATCCCATTTTACATTCTTTTGAAATCCTAGAGTACTCTTTGGAGTAGAAGCCAAAAATCCTGGAAATTTCCCCTCCTCTGACGAGGCCACATCATCACTTACATTTTCCTTTTTGATTTCCACCTCAGACACTTTTCTTATTCCATCAATTTCTTGTTTAATTTCACCATACACTTCATCCTTTATCATTTTCAATCTTCCGTGATATTGATCAAATTCTTTTCGGACAGATTGAAACATTTTCTCCATAAATATTTGTTGTTTCTCCATTTGACCAAATACCGTTTCCTGAAAATGCGACAACGTTTCTTTAAACTCTTCACTTGACACACCACCTCCCTTCACATTTTCTTGCACATTAACTTTATCACTGTCATCACTAATCATCACTGTCTCCTGCCACTGTTCTTCATCAAACTCGGAGTCACTATCATTTTTTCCTTTGAATGACACAACTGAAGAACTATCCATTTTTTTATTACACGGTTCACAATAAATCAAAACGAGCGCGCACGGATATTTTCACACACAATTCAGATCACAAAATATTTTCACAAATACCCCAGATCCCACCGCTGCCACCAATGTGACGCGAGGCGAACTCGTCAACACAATTTTTATAGGGAACGTTGGTTTTTATTGTGAAAAATATCATATATTCCAAATTGAATCACACACTGTTACACAACACTTCACTGAACTTGGTAGATCCCAAAGTTATAAATCCCAGTGTAATATTAAATCCTTGTGTAAACTTATAAACCTTTTAATTACTTTTCTTTAAGAAATAAATCAAATTCTATTCTACAATTTATTTATGTAAACATGAATATATAAGCATGCAAAATTAAAATGAACACATTTTAATCCCAACTTCTTTAATAACCCAATTACTTACCAATATCCCTTGAATAATGATGAATTTAAGGTTAAATAAATGACTTTATTATACTCAAGAATGGATTTTTACCGAACACCAGAACTCGCACCTTGGTAAATATTTCGGTGGAGTTCGGTGTTGATTCACCGAGATTAAGATTCACCAAGTAGTTACACCGTTCAAATAATTTAGGTGAAACTTGAAATAATTTCCTAAGTAAATAGAATACAATATGGGATGTGTAGCTGTTTAAATATTTTAGCTAACACAATATAATTTCACCGAAAACTACTGATCTTCAATTAATTTACCAGAGATCTCGGTGAAATAATTGGTGTCAATTGTTAAATCCCAAAGAAAACCAAAGCAATTAATTAATTACCAGATCTCCACGCGCTCGTCTCAATTGCTCCTCTGACATCTTCAAAACCAACAAGTCTACAGCTAATTATAGAAATTGACCCCCCTTTTATACCAGGTCATCCCAAAATGACAGTTACAAATTGGAGATTAATAGAGATGCTGGCTCGCAAGCTCCCCCTCCCAGACAGAACCCTGCTGTGCCTTAAGAAGTTGGGAAGCAAAACAAATTTACAATCAAACATTTAACAATCATTTACATAGCAATTCACTACTGCTTGATTCATTTAATTGAATGTTGAATTAAAAAAATTCTAATTGAATCATAAAATTATTATGATGATTATTCTAAATTTTATAACAATTGGAAACAGCGATAGAAACTCTGGATGCGTCCACAGGAGTCTGAAGTTTTTATTGTAAAAAAAAAAAAATAATAAAAAAAAAAATAACAATCCGGAAAAAAAAAAATTCCTACCCTCAACTAAAAAAACCCGGGCTTTTTTAGTTAAGGGTAGGAAATGTTTTTTCCGGATTGTTATTTATTTATTTTTTTTTTTTTTTTTTTTTTTTTACAATAAAAACTTCAGACTCGGGCTTTTTTAGTTAAAGGTAGGAAATGTTTTTTCCGGATTGTTATTTATTTATTTTTTTTCTTATTTTTTTTTTTTACAATAAAAACTTCAGACTCCTGTGATGCGTCAAACGTCAAAACACGTGGTTAAAATAAAATCTGCGTCGAAGTTCACCGTCTGCAAGGTCACATCTTTGTGACGTTATTTCTCGGTTTTAGCAAAAATGCCATAAGGCCCTTTTGTCATGGGCGCAATCAATATATTAACAAATGTTCCAGCAGAAATACTTTTATTATGGACTGGCTCAGAAGCTTATTCTTAACTCAAGCATTTTATAACTTTAGTATCTTTGCATCCTATGTAAAGGGTAAACTGAACACTAAGCAGATGTGATTTCGCGTTTAAGTGAACCTTACATGCTCACTAAGCTCTATGAAATATTACCATTTGATGGGTCACAGTAAAAGCACTTGTTTCACACATGTCACCTGCCTTTATTTATCGCAGATGGGGCCGAGCTTCTTCAAGCACTGCGCATGGCAGCCAGTCGCCTGAGGACCCAGGGATGGGCGGTTAGCACCAAGAAAACATACCAAGCCCAACTTACCTGCTATCTGGACTTTTGTGCTAAAGTTACCAGCAGCTCCTGAGCAGATCATCTTATACATTGCATATTTCGTGGATGTGAAGTCCTTTAAGTATAGTACCATTAAGAATTAACTGAACATTGTGAAACATTTACATTGTGGTAATTATTTAGATGACCCTATTCACGGGGTTTGGTCCATTCAGCAAACCCTGAAGGGAGCAAAACGTGAACTTGGTGATGCTCAGGGAGCAGCGACACCTATTCAGCCTAGACACCTCTTACTGACTAGGAGTTCCCTATGTTTAGATCTGAAGGAGGACTTGTCCTTCTGGACGGCATGCCTCATCGTATTCTTCGGACTTCTGCGGCCTGGAAACTTCTTATCTCAGGGACCTATCTGTGTTCCAGACCGTGATTTGTGTATTCAAAATATAAGCCCACATGCCAAGGGCTTCTTGTTATCCCTAAATTGGACCAAGACCCTGCAATTCCGAGAGCACCAACTTCAAGTTACGCTTCCTGACTTGCATGGTCACCCACTGTGCCCAGCCAGTGCCTTGCGCAGCTTATTTCATTTGCTCTTCACTGACCCTTTAACGTCGGTCACCTCACCCCTCCTACAGTAGGTCAACGGTGAACCCCTGTCTTACAACTGGTTTTGTCTCGACTGTAGAGAGTCCTGCCTGCGGAGAATATAACCGGGTACTCCTTTCGAAGGGGAGGGGTCACTTGGGCCTTCCAACAAGGATTACAAGGCGAGCTGATACAGGAACTGGGTTTTTGGAAGAGCAACGCCTATCTACGCTACTTAGCGTCTAACACTGACCAAAAGTTCGAAAAAATGTACCAGTTTGGTAGTGGACTACCTTTCAGTCTCTAGGGTTGTTTTGAAGTTTTAGTCACCCTCTGCTCTTTCAACCATTATTTACATGGGTCTGGGAGGTTACAAGCACATTCACATGTATGTTCTTTGTGTTTTTATTCTACTTTAATTGAGCTATTTATTGTGCATTGCACATAAAATTTTGTAGGCCCAGACTCATCTTTTTTTTATATACTGAAGTAAAATGTTAATTCTTGTAAATGAATAAGGTTTACGGAAATAGTTTTCCGCCTGTTTTACTCATGCAGTTATGTTATGCTATTACGTCACTATGTTAATTTGAGCGCCAATTTTTAGTGCGCCTTTTGAGCAATTGGTAACTACGAGCTACTTGTGCTATTCGCAAAACCCACCCTCCTCCACCAGTATTTTGGCAATTTTAGCACATTTGGGAGGTTACATGTACATTCACATGTATGTTCTTCATGTTTTTATTCTACTTTAATTGAGCTTTTCATTGTGCATTGCAAATAAAATTTTGTAGGCCCAGACTCAATGTCACCTTTACCGACTGCCTAATTTTTGCTAAGATTGTCAAGTCTTAACACATTATTTAGATATTTTACTAGAAAAGACATTAATGGTATCAAAGCTTAAAGATAAAAATGGTGATTTGTCACAAACAGTCCTTTTCCGTAAGTTGACCTGTTTCTTTTATTTTCATTTGATGGATATGGTATTGTTGCATGTACGTGTTTTAATTATTTTTTAAAAGGGTAGACAATATTATAATGAAGATGAATCTAATAATGTAGTTATCATTGAGGCCTTGGACGAGGTGTTGATAACAGTTACGTATTGAGCAAATTAGCACCTTGAGTGTTACAAAACAGTGTTTATTTTGAACATAATTTATTGAAAATAACAAAAGGGATTGGACACAAATTCCGTAAACTTAGATAGTCCTCTCCCAAAGCCAAACACAAGTTTACAAAGAATTACAATAATATAAACATGTACGGTATATAGAATAACAAAAACATATTTTTATGAAGAAGAAAATAATTTCCATTAAAAATGATGGTGATAATAAATACAATGTTATATTATCAAATATATTAGATAATTTTTACAGAGAAAATACAAATAGTGTTCATTGAAACGAGCCATACCTTGAATTAATTTTTGTACAATACCAAATATTTTGTTCATTTCTTCTGCGAAGAAAATGATTATCTCCCCATGGCAATTTATGCACATTTATCATTTTTTGACATTATGATACACAAGTAATGCATTCATCATTAAACGTCTAGGCTCAAAATATTTTATACACACAGAGAAAAAATGATGATTATCAAAACAATATTGAAATAAGAAAGCAGAACTTATCATAAACAACGTCTAACATATATTTATGAATATAATAGAACTGTAGCTCTCCGAAAAAATATATATTGGTAGACCGGAGAGCTATAGTGCCACCCATTGAAAAAACTGTATATTTATTGCGCACAAAAAAGTGCGCTGTTTCCCTATATTTATTTCTCCATGTTTCTAAAACTGTCATCTCAAAATCTTACCAGCCGTGTGATCCTAACATATTCTTTCACTGTTTCCACAACAAAACAGAAGAAGATTTGTGATTGTTGTTAATAGCCCTACTGGCCCATGAAATTGAGATCATCGAATATCTCCCAACTATACTGCCATTTTGGTTTGCAAGATAATTTGGTCCAACGCTCTTCGTACAGATGTAAACTATGAAAGTGATTGTTAGAGGAGTAAGGACTTTATTCAAATCTAGCTTTTTTGCAATTGAGATAAGAATTTGAAAGAATTAATCTAGAACCGAGCGCACTTTTTGTTCGCAATAAATATACAGTTTTTTTTTTCTATGGGTGGCACTGCAGCTCTCAGGTCTATCAATATAATTTTTTAGGAAGCTACAGTTCTGCAGCTTTGAATGTTTATTGTAAAATAAGTTTCTCATAAATTTGGACGATTTAATACATACAACTGTATAATTTATTCTATTGGAAGACTTGACCATATCAATATCGTTGATCCGAAATTCAAGTTAACTCTGTTTAAAAAAAAAAAACAACTGTTCCCATGATTTCAAAATATGAATGCAGTTATGATTTAGAAACCACCAGGCTCTGGATATTCAATCCTCTAGATTTTTTTTTTTTTGGTCACAATATATCCAATTTTCACCTTATTCTTCCTTTCAAATCAACCAGAGAAGATGCTTACTCCTCCTAGGCACCTGATCCCAACAATTTCCAAGGGGCCTTGTTTTTAATATCCTGCTCACAATTTTTTTTTTGGAGGAGGGGAGGGGTCTTTAGATCTCTGTACGTTACCCTTTTTCATTATTCTGATTCAACTATGTACTGATCAGTCCGTTTTCCCTATCACTGTCCTATATATGCTCAGAGCAGCAGTGACACATCAAAGGTAGCTCTGTGTTTTGACCTGTTCTACTTTTATAGCATTGGACACTGCTTTCTTTTCATATTTTCAATTATATCCAAGTGAAAAGTATCATTTTGAGTTGTTTTATTTAGGGGGATCGGATATCCTTTAAAAAAAAAAGATCTGTAAATACTCAGTAATATTTTAAATTTCACCAATCTGCATTTTCAGAATGAATAAGCTTTAGCCTTACATTTTCTAAAACCAATGTTTATTAGCATGATATGAAATGAGAAGTGATTTGTGATGTCTTGCAATGATAGCAAAAACCTTTTACACTATTTATTATAGAATACATGACGGAAATAGAAGATAAAAAGTACCAAATAAGTATAAAAATCATGACAATTTCTCTGAATGCCTGGATACCAATCGTTTTTTAACCTTAAATATATTTGTTAATTTATTTGCAATGAGAATACGCATTGCTGATATTCCAATTCGCCTTTTCTGCAAAATATTGGAGATTTGACCATTTCCTCTATATAATATGATTCACTTTAATCTTTAACTGCAAAGAAATACTGAGGATAAATTTCATAACTTTGTGGATTCAGAGATACTTTTATAAGTATTTTTGATTACTTAACTGCTTATTTTATAAACCTGAGGATCGGACTACCTTAAAAGACTTAAGTGAATTATAAATAGAAATTCTGGATCCGTCTTTATATTATTCGTATTTATGTTTCAAAATCACAAAATACTTAAGCTAGTATGCAATACAAAGACAAAGGTTATTCTAGTTTCCATCTTTTCTGTCATTTAGACATAAAAAAAAATGTCAAAAACAAATGAATGCCGTTGAAAGATATACAGTTATTTAATATTACCGTCAGCAAATACCTATAATAAAGAAAATATCAGTGTCTTATACAATATGAACGGGGGTTTGTTTGTTATTGAGAACTTCAAAAATTAGATAAAAATTGATATCTTACTTCAATGTATTATATATAACACATCTCTAAAAAAAAAATAATCTAGTGTGTACGTATTTTCAAATAATATATAATTGTATTTTAATCATTTTGGAGCATTCATTATGCCAGGGTTTAACACTGAAAATCAGATTGTGTATTATTTCTTTTCATAAAATGCTTTTGCAAATACAAACTTTACTACATCCCTAAACATCGCCCGAAAACAAAACATAAATATAATGTTTTTTTTCAGATAAAAACGCTCAATGACATACGCAAAATAAACAGTATTCATGTTGGACCAAAAAGTGGGAACAAATACCGGTACCACAATAGTGACAGGCACGAAAGTTGCCAGATCTGGATGGAAGACCTGGACAATTTTTTGTACGTTTCCTACCAGTAAAAATTGAAATATAAACAAGAAATCGCTGATTGACAAAACAAGAATGCTCGAAAATGTTCTGGATTTGTACATGCCAGCTCTAAAAATTCTGACAATAGTGATGAACTGGCCAAGGATACCAAGAATATAAACCAATCCAAGTAAAGCAAGTAGGATGTGCATTTCAGAGCCACTTTCGATGAAAACGTAAGGTATCTTCCAGATTATTTACTCTTATTTGTACAATTCTGGCCTTGTATCTCAAGACAAATGTTGATGTTCGTTGTGAAGTTGCTCTTCTTCTCAATCAGCAGATGTTTTCCTGTAGAAGTCTTTTCATTCTGATCCATATCCAAGAAAGTTACGATTTCTTAATAATATTTTTAAACAATTTCATACACATTAATTTAGCATTTTAAGAAATTTGGCTGGTCGATCTGTCTGTCTGTCTTTCTACCAAGTTTCTTTTCATTTTCTTCGCAGTGATCGCACATACTGAAATTGAATTTGGCATTAAGATTTTCATTAAAATATTTAGGTCAAGTTCTGTTTGGGTACGATCGAGGCATGAGTTATGTCCCTTAAAACATAAAATAAATTAACTTAAAAAATTCAATTATTTGCTGTTTTCTTTAATTTTTTGCGTAGATATTAGACCTACACTTGTATATAGATCTACCATAAGAATATCCGGGAGAAGTTTTGTTTTGGGCACGATCGAGTCATTTTTGATCCATGGACTTCAAAAAATTCCAATAACATGCATGTATTTGCAGTATCCGTTTATTCTGAGTAGAAGTTGAACATACTGAAATGAAATTCGGTATATAGATTTTTCATCAGAATACCAAGGTTGAGTTCTGTTCTGAATACGATCGATCCATTTTTGACAGAATTATGCCCCCTGGAAAAATTCCAATTATTTTGGAGGATGTCTCATCTCATATTTCTTGTACAAAGTAGTAAGCCAAAATCTAAAATTGGTAGATTAGGTTTAGTAGTTAACTTTTTATCAAATTGGGTCAGAAATGATGTTGTAGTATAAAAGCTTTCTTTATTACAATTTTAATATATATATATATTTTAAACTCTCATTACCTGGTTCTAGAAACTGCACATACGAATAGCTTGACCTTGCGTATCGGATTAACTGCGAGATATATAATCTCCGTATGTAGGTGATGAAGGTATATTGCTGCATAAGTAAGGGACGTTGCCGATTGAAAAGTTAAAGTCACCACGTGCACGTTTATCATAGAGCCTGCTTGTTACATAACCATGAACCTCTTTTCAAGTAAGATATCCATATATGGAACAGAGCTGTCATACTCTGTGGTATCTTTTATCTCATGCTCGGCTGGATATATCGTATTGACATAAAAATGAAAATAGCCATTGTTGATTGACAATACCTCGTTCATATATTTAAATGTCGAGTTGAATGTCACAGCAAGTTTTTCTCTTCTTTGTATGTACATGTATAAGATTTAGGACAAATCCTGCTTCATATGATTAAAGAAATAGGCATGCTAATAACGGGGCACAATTAGTATCGATGGGGATTCTAATAGATTGTTGAAAGATCTGGTCGGCAAAAATCTTATAGATGTTGTTAATAACAAAATTCAAGCATCTTTTTTATGTCAACTTCAGAGTAAGCGTGTATACAATTAGAATACTTTTAACAAAAAGATTTTACAAATGTCCTGTGACAAAGTAAGTAAATTTATGAGTTCCATTTACATTGAAAAAGCAGCTGTCAATGATATAAAAAGATATAAAAAGACTGAAGTTTATGTAATCGAAGGGAATAGTTGCTTGAAGGAACTCAGGCGCGGATCCAGGAATTGAAGTCAGAGGGGGCGCCAAGAGTAGGCAAGGGGTCTGGGGGCCGCCTCGAGGCCCCCAGTGGGTCCAGGGCAAAGCCCTGGTGGGGGCCCAGGGGGCGAAGCCCCCGGAAGCTCCTGGATTTTAGAGATTTTATAGGGTAAAAATGAGGTCTACCAAGTAGACACATTAACATTTTCTAGACGAAACTGGGATTTACACTAACTTTGACAATTTTAGGGGGGGCGCGCGCCGGGTGCGCCCCCCTTAAATCCGCCACTGGAACTGGAGCAGGAACGTATACACTTCGGATATGGGAATATCCCAAATATAATACGTCACCGCAAAAATGATGACGTCACAATTCTCAGAGCTGTACCAATGATATTGAATATTGAGGATGAGCATGGAAAACTGGCATTGGTAGTTCAATGTATTCATGATTTTACCGAAACCCACCCCAGACCTATGTATGCTTTCTTGTCTTCGATTCATGAAAAGGACTACATTTCCCAATACTTGAAGGAACTGGAGCAGGAACGTATACATTTGGGATATGGAAAATACATGTAATATGAATTAATCGACTTTAACATTTTTTAAATTATTTTCTTCACAAAATCTTTACTATTATTTTCCAATTTTGTGATTTTCAATTTTAAACGCTTTTAAATATCTAGTGGATACAATAAGACAAAAACCTTAAGTTAATTAAAGATGAAAGAAATACCATGGCAAGTACAATTGTCAGCGATACATATATAGATAGATCAAAAACAACCATACGTGTATAATATAATTTCTAATGATCATTGAATTAAAAACTTTCCATTAAAACAATTATATCTTTCATAGATAATAATTTTTGATTGAAAATTAATTAAACTTTCCCTTGCATAAATTTTCAGAAGAGCCAGAGTTTAAGAAACCCTGACCTTTCGACTAGCGTCACATATATCATAAATTATGTGGAAGATTACGCCATTGAATGGACCAAACATGAAAAAGAAGACGTTAAGCCTTTGTCAAAATGGCATATAGTTAATTAATATAAGTATTAGATGTATGTTTAAATCTCGAAATTAACTAGTGATATTGGAATAATATGAATAGAGGAATGTTTTATCCCAGAAAGTAATATATTTAAATTCCATGCAAATATTCACAAACAAATAATTACATATGTGATGGATTCTAAGTCAGGGACCCCATTCTGTATGCGATATTCGCTAAAATGAAATTACCAAAATTATTAAATTTCGACATTTTCTAAGGAATTGCAATACAATCTTTCAAGAACAAACTGTTGTGTTACTTGTATTAAACACAATATTAATCTGAGTGACATGCTCTTCTCCTAACTAATTTAGTAATCTGTATAACAAATGTGAAAATAGGCTCCTGATGATGGCGGATTACAGCTAATTAATATACTATCAAAATTATAATCCTCGTCTATATTACACCACCGAAACTCTAGATTAGTGTCGAGTCAAGTGAATTGAGGTACGTGGTGATGGGAACTACTGTCTTTGAAACATAATGTCACCTTTACAGACTGCCAAATTTTGCTGAGATAGTCAAGTCAGAGCACGGTACTTGGATATTTTACTATAAAAGACGTTAATGGGACCTGACAAAAAAGCTTAAAGATAAAAATGATGACTTTAACTTCGTAATATGATAATTAATAAGATGTTTCTTATGAAAATATATAGTCACATACAGCGCTTTTCGGAAAGTTGACTTGCTTCTTTTCAGGGAAAATTTTTTCAGTTAATACTTTAATATCTTTTCTTAGTTTAAAGAACAAAACATTTGTTTGTGGTTTTATTTGTTTTTTAAAAAGGAAAATAAAAATACATGTAAGATCACATATTTTTGAGGGGTTAGTTTTTCGTTGTTTGAGGAAATCCTTGTGATTCCTAAGGATTTGATTTCGTGGATGAAGAAGTATTGAGTAGTTATGTATGTAACACTTTACATATCGTGTTGGACATGAATTTTTAAGTATCTCCACACCTCTAAAACAAGGAAAATTAACCCCGCACGAAAATTTGTGATTTCAAAATATATAAGTTAATTCTTAAATATTAATCAAACAATAAATCACTTAAATAACCACATGCATCAAAATAACCAAAAGGGATACTCTTACGTGTAATTTACTATAAAAATTAAACAATGGTGATATCTTTACACACCCAACGATAAAATAAGCTAAGGAAATGTTTTCAAAAGGTCTGCCAGAAGTATTCATATTACTGTGGAATCAGCAGAAGGGGTAATTAAGTGTATTATTTAAAAATTTACAATGTAGTTGGAACTTTATTTTATGTAATCGTCTATTTCTAGAGGAGGAAATAAAACTGAAAAATATATTTAAAAAGCGTAAACAACCTGATAATGAAGATGTTGAATCTCATGGTGCAGTAATCATTGAGACCTTGAAAAAAGTGCTACGTTAAGTGCAAATTGGCACCTTAGAAGTCACAAAACAAAGTGTGTTTTAAACATATTGTATTAACAATATGTCAGGGGATCGGTCTTAATTTCCAAAAATTTAGATATTCCTCTTCCATACAATCTGAAAAGCCATACAAAATTTTCAAAGTACTACAATAATATATACATGTTGAGTATACAAAAAAGTAGAACTTATCACAAACAACGTATAAAAATATCTAAGAATATTATGTTTTTCACAGCTACTGCGTTATTTAAGTTACATAACAGCTATCGTAAAAATAAGTTTTTTGTGATTTTTGACAATTCAATACATAGATAATATTCTCCATTGGATGACTTGACCGTATCAACATAAATGTTATTTCTATTAAATGATGATCTAAAATTCAAGTTAACTCTGTATAAAAAAGCAACAGACATTGTTCCCTTGATTTAAAAATACGTATGTAGTTATGATATTTAGAAAACATTAGGCTCTGGATATTCAAACCTTTAGATTTGCTCATTTTTGTGACAATATATTCCATTATCACCTTATTCTTCCTTTCAAATCAGTGCAGTGGTTAGAGCGTCTGCCCTAGAGTCGCGAAGTAAGGAGTTGATCTTTACGTCACGGGTTCGAATCCCACTGTGGGACGTGGAGACCGGTCCTTCGTATGAGAGCCTATAAACCAAGGTCCCGTGTCGCATTAGGTGCTAGCACGGAAACGATTTTTCCCTGCTCCATGGCCCCGAGTGCCATATACATGTATAGGACAAAATTTGCAGCTCTCCATCGGCAGTTATGAATGCCTTTAACCTGAAACAAATAATCCACATTAAGACGAAAAATCAACTGCCTCATTTTTTTCAAAATCTTCAACCTACCGGGTTCCTCTTTTTCTTTTGGATGTCATTTCATAATATGCAAAAGTTACATGTCCAATGTAAAACTGCTTGATTTTGAGGTTGTGAATGCCTATAACCTAATAAAATAATCCACGTTAAGATGAAAATTCAACTCATTTTTTCAACATCTTTTTCTCGCTTATTAGCCATATTATGTTGACCATCGGAATTTAGCGCAGCGCGAACCCGATCTTAAACGATTATGAAAAATTAAAAATGCCATAAATCAATGAAGTGAAACGACATTCAAACTTGATCTGTAACTGATCAAGATATATTCACATACCAAAATGCAGTTCAACGTCTGCAAACGTTTTAAAAAAAATGCGGAAAACCAAGTAGGACAGACTGACAGACAGACGGGGATAGACAGACGGGCGGACTGATTGACGGGCGGACTGACTGACGGGCAGACAGACAGACGGACGGACGGACGGACGCAGAGGAATCCTATATATAAATCCCCCCCCCCGTTTCACCGGTAGTGGACTAATAAAAAGCATAGACTTATTCATTCTGAAATTGCAGGTTGGAATAGGGGTGAAATTTAAAATATAAATGAGTATTTAGTGATCTTTTTTTTTTAAAAAAAAATAACTGAATTCTTTATATGATTTATATCTATGTTTTTAAATCACAATGTATGCAATACAAAACATGATTTTTTCTGAAAATGATAATGAAGAAAATTTTAGCTTGAATTCCTTCTTTTCTATCTTGAAGAAAATCAATGTCAAAAACAAATGATTGCCTTTTAAAGATTTATATTACCTTTACCATGGGCAAGTAACCACAATGAAGAAAATATCAGTCTTATGCAATATGAACAGGGGATTGTTGTTATTTAGTTCTTCAAAATGAGTTATAAATTGATTTGTTATTTCAATGTATTAACATATCTCTAAAATTAATAATACGTAGTTTACGTGTTTTCAAAAATTTAATTGTAATTTAATTATTCTGAAACATTTACTATGTCAGGATTAAACACTGTCACCACCTTAATTTTTTTTTTTCTAGTAAAATCAAATTGTGTATATATTTCTTTTCAAGAGGTGCTTCAGCAAATGCATCCCAAAAAATCGCCCGAAAACAAGAAATAAATATATGGATTGATAGCGTAGTTAATGCCATTGATTATGATCAATGGAACTTGAATCCTATATAACGAAATATCATTGTAGCCACTCAAATATCCCGTCTCCACAAGCCACGAAAATACAAAATACGGGAGCTGCGAAGTTCCAAAAATTATCAAAATGATAACAGTTCGCTTGGTCATTGAATTGGCTGTTTCCAAACGTAGCTTTGATGCCTCACTCTGTTTTAAGACCTCTATTTTCGATTTATGAAAGAAGGGTAGGAGAATGAAAATTAAAATATGGCATAACGCCATAAACACGGTTGGTATTACAAAAAAATTCAAAATACTGCTAAGATTATTGGTCACATAAAAAAGGACCACGCCTGTTGAATACATTATGATCAGCACCAACAGTGTCGATAGAGATCGAATAATAACCTTCTTTGCTGAGTGATTTACAATGTACAAATGGGGATATTTGATCAGATAAAAACGCTCATACGCAAAATAAACAGTATCCACCAAAAAGTGGGAACAAATACCACAATGGCGACAGACACCAAAGTTGCCAAATCTGGATGGAACACCTGGACAATTTTCTCTACGTTTCCTGCCAGTAAAAATTTACAAGATCCTGGAAATATAACCAGGAAATCGCTGATTGCCAAAACAAGAATGCACGAAAATGTTGTGGATTTGTACAATCTAGCCCTAAAAATTCTGACAATAGTGAAGAACTGGCCAAGGATACCAAGAATATAGACCAATCCAAGTAAAGCAAGTAGGGTGTACATTTCAGAACCACATTCGATGGAAACGCAAGGTATTTTCCAGATTATTGCACTCTCATTTGTACAGTTCTGGCCTTGTATCTCAAAACAATTAGTGATGTTCCTTGTGATGTTGCACCTATTTTTAATAGGCAGAAGATTTTCTGGAGTTGTCGTTACATTTCGATCCATATCTTTAACTGGAAATAAGAAGAAAGCGTGCTGAGTTCAAGAAAGTCACTATTTTTAAAAAAAAAAAATTTCAAACATATATTTTTTAAGCATTTTTTCACTCTCCCCTTTGAAGGGAAGGCAAATTGCTTTGCTGTCGTCTGTCCGGCAAATACATATGTAATTATACATGTATCTATTTTGGAATATAAGCCTATTGTAATCGGTCATCAACATTGCAACATGGAACATTTATTTATAGCTGATTCAATGATATCTATTTGAAGTTTTTCTTTAAATTGAAGGCAAATTTATCTTGCATGAAAAATTTTAATGAAGCACATCACAAGCTTGCACATATATCATCTCATATTTCTTGCTGATTTTTAAGGTCTTCCGTCTTCAGCGGAAGACCTTATTGTTTTTCTTAGGTTTCTTTTCCACTATTTTTATTAAGGTCTTCCGTCTTCAGCGGAAGACCTTATTGTTTTTCTTAGGTTTCTTTTCCACTATTTAAGGTCTTCCGTCTTCAGCGGAAGACCTTCTTGTTATTCTTAGGTTTCTTTTCCACTATTTTTATTAAGGTCTTCCGTCTTCACGGAAGACCTTATAGTGATTCTACTGTTTCTTATTATTATTCTTATTAAGGTCTTCCGACTTCCTTCGGAAGACCTTATTGTTTTCCGTCGGTTTCCTATTATTATTATTATTATTATTATTCTTTTTTTCATTTTTATGGCGATATCTCAGCTGTGACTGTACGGATTTCAAAGATTTTTACAGGAAAGATGCATCAGGTTAATATCTCCAGACGTGTTTTTCATTTTTTCAAAATTTTCTTCCGTTTGCGATTTTTGGGGAAATTTGTATTTTTTAAATGGATTTTTGTACACTACTTTTCTCGAAAACGGCTAAAGATATGACATTGAAACTTATGGACATGAAAGAACATCACATGTAGATGTGCCGAACGTCCTTCATTTTTTGTCGTTTCTACTTCCGGTCGCAAACGGAAGTGAATTCAAAAAGTCTAATTTTTCAACTTTTTTGTTTTTCAATATTTTTCTTTCGGATTTACAGGGTTTATAGAGCGTCTTTAAAGATATCTATATATGTTTTCATTTTCTTCATGCGTTTGTTTATTGCAAAGATATGACCGAACCAAACTTTGTCTTACTGTCGGGGGTTCGAATCCCGCTCGAGGCGTTCCCCAAATTTTTTCTTTCTTTTTGTCTTTTTTCAGTTACAAATTACTTTTCACTCTTTTATAACATGTGTGGAATATTTTGCCGATTTTTAAAAGCTATATTTGGAGATATTTTGTGAAATACCTGGAACAATCACGATCTGTGTTGTGAAACTACTGTAAATGAACGTAAACGAAAAAATATATTCTGAAATCTATTTCATGGGATGACGCAGCATAGAACTCTAAAGAAAAGTCGGTCGGAAGACCTATTTGTTGCCCTAGCAACAAGAACGCATCTAGTTATTATTATTATTCTTTTTTTTGACAAAATTTTGTGCAGGCGATTTCTCGAAAACTATTCAGCGGTTTCTCATGAAACTTTCAACAAATATGTGTCATTATATGAAGTTGTTACATCCGAAGAGAAATTTGGAAAATTCTCTTCTGGTGCCAAGTTATGGACAATTTTCTGATTTTAAAATGCGATTTTGTCGCCCCTTAAGAATTTTTTTTATACGAAAATGGCTAGGTATATGATATGGAGACTTATTGGAGATGATAGATCATGACTTTGTGGTTTGCAGAATCACCTTTTTGTGCGTCGTCAGTACTTCCGGTCGTTACGAGATGCAAATTAAAAAAACTCGTATTTTCTAACTTTTTTGTTTTTCAATATTTTTCATTTATTTTTGGTATGTTAAAAGAAACCCTCCTCATAATGCTTACTATATAATTTGTTTGAATGTTGAGAAATCTAAACTCTAGATATTAGCATTCAAAAATCTGAAGCGGGTCCAAAATGGCGGCTGTCTTAGTCAACGCCGACATTTCGCAATAGGGGTTTACGGAGGCAGCCGAGCGTTTGCTTGAACGAAGTAACATAAGAATAAATGAAATGTAAAGGAATACTTGGATTGTCACGTCGTAGTTACGTTGCAGTTCTGTGTCAAACTAACGTCTTCTATAATTGGTTTTGGCTGGCTTTCAAAGTAGAAAAAGAAAAGACTAAATGTGCAAATGAAATTCGATACCTAATATCTTTTGTGCATCACGGAAAAACAGATCTTAAATCATACTTATACGTAAGACTTTTTCAAAAAAGGATATCAATTAATATTGTCAGTATATATCTTAACCATTGTTTTTCATATACACATTTGTGTCATAATAAACTAATAAATAATGCAAAAATAAGAAAACGATTTTTTTTAAAGATCGCTTCGTGGAGTTTATTTGAATATTCTTGTCTCAAAGACCTGATTCAAGTTATTGAGCATAAATGATGTCTGATTCCTTGACCGTCGTAGGGGGAGTCATGTTCTTCGGTGAAACGTTTCAACCTTTTTCGATTAACTAATCAGGATAGATCACTTTGGGGATAAACAGGAAATTGAAAAAAAAATCATACCCGTTTTAACCGCTTAAGTGTTACATGCATATATACAATATGGAATTTGTAAAATGTGTTAAATATACTTTCTAAACCTGGAATCTAAGGCTATAAGAACGTTCTTTTTTTAATTTCATTGAAGCTATCACACCTATTTAATAGAAAATTCCAAAGAAAAGGCGCAAGATTAACTCGTGGCGTTTGGCGCTGAATTTTGAATAGTGACCCACCTTTCATAATTTTAAGAGAGAAGCACTGTCTTCTTAATATATTCAAGTAGATTTAGAGTAGAAGTCCCGATAGCGTAATATTTAGTGCTTTGGAATTTCCTGCTTGCGACTTGACTTTAATCCCCCTTGTGTGCAAATCTTTTTTTTTTTTTTTTTTTACTTTTTTACCCCGATTTTACGTTTTCTTTCCAGAATTGGACGGAAGACCTCTCGTTGCTCGCAACGAGTTTCATATCTAGTATTCTTACTATTTTCGTATTGACCAACTTCTGGAAATGACCTTTGTCCGGTCCATTTCTCCCGAACAGCTTAAGATATGAAAGTTTACTGTGTCGGATATCATAGATCATGACTTGAAGATGTGTCGAACAACATTTTGTCCGTCGTCAATTCTTCCGGTCGTCGCGAAAAAGGGAATTAAAAGTCGATTTTTTAAATTTCTTTGTCTTTCTTTCTATCTTTTTCTGTGATATTCATGGCATAAGTAAAGGCCCCTATTTGCTGATTTAACGTATAACCAGTTTCTTGATTTGATAAAGAAGAAATTAAATATCTTTGAATGTCTTAGAACTTTCGCAAGCGTAGGTTCAACGTTTTCTTAAACACTAAAAAATATTCATTTCATTTTCTCATAAATAGGCTGCGCGGGTAATATACATGGTGCCATTGTGCAGGTAAGGTCTTCCCCGTGTAATGGGGAATGGACCTGTAGAAAACCTTCTCTGGTTCCGCAGAGTCGAGTTTTTAGCAAATAAAATGTATGAAACATATGTCATGTGTGTGTGCATCTTATACCCCGCCCCCATTTTTTTTTTTGAAAACTGTAAGAAACCTAGCCCCCACCTTTCTCATTTATTGAAATGGATGCTCATTCCGCTTTATTGTTTTACATTCTACATAAAATGACCATGACATTTATATAACAAGGCACTCTTCTTAAAGTTAAGAAAATGATAAGGCTTAATTCTATCTACAAAATAATGGTAATTTACAAGTTTATATTCAAGACAGCCCCCCCCCCCCTTGGAAGCGCGCAGCCAGGTAGAATTCGCAGATATAACATATACAACTTACAAGTAACGTTTTAAAAGTTTCATTCATAAAAAAATTTAGTTCCCCTTATGTCATCTGATAATTTGCAATCATTCATTCTTCCTATGTTTTGTCTGTAGAATTTATAATTATTTCATTAAAAAAAATTATCTTGAGAAAATAAAGATTGTCAGCTGCATTTATTAGCATCTCGCATTTTCTTGTATATCTTTTACTTGCATATGAATAATGTCATTAAATAAAATAAAAGAAATCAAACTCTATTTCCATCTTTTTTAATTCATTCATAAATCCTTGGATCCGCTCGCAGCTGCGCGGTGGCCTCATCGCTACTGTAAACAATTCATTCATCACGCCGAAAATGTTCATGATTCCGCTAAACTAAGAAAGTTTACACAGGGTTTATCAATTATATCAAGCATCAGACCTGTCCAATGCAGGAATGCTCGAGTTAAAGAGGAAAATTCAGGAATTATTTTGCGTCCGCCATATTTTGACATGAACCTAGTTATTATTAAGGTCTTCCGTTTCAGACGGAAGACCTTATAGAGATTCTACTGTTTCTTTTTAAGGTCTTCCGTTTCAGACGGAAGACCTTATAGTGATTCTACTGTTTCTTTTTCTTTTTCTTTTTCCTATTATTATTATTTTTGTTCCCTTTTTAAAAGCTCGATTTCTCAAAGACGACTGGACGGATTCTGATGAAATTTTCAGGGATGACAGAGAGTAAAAATACCTTTCAAATGCAGTTTTCAGTTTCTCAAAATTCACTTCCGGTCGTCACATATGTCCGATTTCCGCTTTTTCAAAATAATTTTGTCTGATTCATATCTCAGAAACGGTAAGAGATTAAGACACCAAACTTATATGAGTAATAGATCTTGATTAGTAGGCGAGCCCATTTGGGTTAAGATTGTCCGCCGTTACTTCCGGTCGTCACAGGAAGTGATCGAAGAAATCGAAAATTTCAACTTTTCTCTATTGAAACTTTTTTTGCATTACATTATTGCATTTAAATTGTAGTTTCGAAATATATCAGCCCCACCGGAAACAAAATCGACAACTTCCGGTTTTAAGAAAAAACTACATAACTTGAGTATTTTTCTTTCCCATAAATATTTTTTATACATAAAGTATTTGTAATGATTTTTGGACATGTTATTCAGACTGCAAATGTCTACAGTAACGTTAAAAATCTTATCAAAATTCACTTCCGGTCGCGTGATTTTCTGTCCTCAAAATGAGAAGTTATAACAGCTAGATCTCGTAAACGGTAAGAGATTAAGACACCAAACTTATAGGGGTGATAGATCTTGATAAGTAAGCAAAACCTGTTGGGATAAAATTGTCTGCCGTCACTTCCGGTCGTCACAGGAAGTGATCAAAGAAATCGAAAATTTCAATTTTTCTTTAATGAAATTTCTTTTGCATCACATTACAGCATTTCATTTGTAGTTTCAAAATATATCAGTCCCACTGGAAACAAAAATGACAACTTCCGGTTTTAAGAGAAAAACTACATAATTTGAGTATTTTCCCTTCCATTATATATTTTTTATAGATAAAGTGTTTGTAACGGTTTTTGGATGTGTTATTCAGACTGCAACTGTCTACAGTTACATCAACTATCCTTGTAAAATTCACTTCCGGTTGCGTGGGATTTTCTGTCCTCAAAATGAGAAGTTATCATAGCTAGATCTCGTCAACGGTAATAGATTAAGACACCAAACTTTTACAAGTTGTATATCTTGCTGAGTAGGCAAATCTATGGGTGATAAGATTGTCTGCTGTCATTTCCGCACGTCACAGGAAGTGACCAAAGAAATCCAAAAATTCAACTTTTCTTTATGGACACTTTTTTGCATCTCATTATAGCATCTTATTTGTAGTTTTGAAATATGTCAGTAACGCTGGAAACAAAAAACGATATCTTCCGGTTATAAGAGAAAAACTACATAATTGGAGCATTTTTCTTTCCTGTAAATATTTTTTATAGATGAAGTATTTGTAATGATTTTTGGACATGTTATTTAGACTGCAACTGTCTACAGAAACATAAATATCTTTGTAAAATTCACTTCCGGTTGCGTGATTTACTGTTATCATAACTAGATCTCGTAAACGGTAAGAGATTAAGACATCAAACTTACAGAAGTGATATATTGTGATGAGTAGGGAAATCCATTTGGGTTAACATTGTCCGCCGTCACTTCCAGTTGTCACAGGAAGTGAACGAATAAATCAAAAATTTCAACTTTTCTAATGGAATCTTTCTTAGTAATACATTATAGCATCTTATTTGTAGTTCTGAAATATGTCAGTCCCACTGGAAACAAAAACGACAACTTCCGGCTATGAAAGAAAATCTGCATAAGTTTAGTATCATACTATCCCATAAATATTTTTTATAAAAAGAGCATTTGAATTGATTTTAGGACATGTTATTCAGACTGAAATGTCTAGAGTAACCTAAAATATCTTTTCAAAAATTTACTTCCGGTCACGTTCTTGTCCTCAAAATGAGAAGATAATATTACGAGATCTCTTAAACTGTAACAGATCAAGACACTTAAATTATATGAAAAATTAACCATGAAGATTGGGCAACAAATATAGGGTAAAATGCGTCTGCCGTCACTTCCAGTCGTCACAGAAAGTGAAAAAATAATTGAAAATGATTTTTGTACATGTAATCAAGACTATAATTGTCTTAAGTAAAGTAAAAAATCTTGGTAAGTTATACCTCCGGCCGTTTGTTTTCCTGAAATCATTTAAAATATTACATGCCCTTTTTAACATAGATTAAATCTCATTCATGCAGATAAATAGGGCAGAACGGAAGACCTTCTTTGTTGCTGTAGCAACAAGAGTTTCTAGTTAGGGTCTTCCGTCTCCAACGGAAGACCCTCCTATTATTCTATTGTTTCTTTTTCACTTTTTTTCTTATTATTATTATTATTTTTCTCCATACCAATTTTTGTGCAGACGATTTCTCAGAGACGGTTTGGTCGATTCACTTGAAAATTTCAGAGATGATCTGTCATAATGTGAACCTGATCCATTTTTCTTGATTTTTGGAAATTCACTTCCGGTCAAAAGTTATCGCCCTTTAATCGATTTTTATATGACATTTTTGTCCGGTCAAAAACTCAAAAACGAGAAACGCTAGAAGGCTGAATTTTTCAGGAATGATAGACGACATGTTATAGTTTTGTACCTATGTTTTCAAAATTTCTGGACGTGCCTAGTATGGAAGCTCGGTAGGGGTCAAAATTTAGGACACGAATCATGACTGATTTTTTGAGACATTTTGAATCATATCTTTTAAAGTATAATTATTTTGTTAACACATACTGAGTAATATTTGTGCAGAATAACAAGATCTTTAATATGATATCAAGAAAAAAGTGCTGACTCATCACATTAGGGGCTACGAGGGGCCAAAAGTATTTATTTGATAACTCTTTAGCAGTCAATATTTTGTAATACATTACTGAAACAAAAATGTTTATCTCAACAATCTACAACTATATATAATGTTATTTATATCGTATGGTACATAATTAGGGGCCACAAGGGGTCAGAATTCTTAATCTTTGAAGCTTAATATATCAAAAGTGGAAAATATTTTGATAAGTAATATTAAACAAAGGATGTTCAAAATCATGTTCTGAGCAATATGCAATCTTTCATTTTTAGCTAAACGTCCCCATTAAGGAGTTGTAGGGGTGGCCCCTAAATATTTCTTTTGCAAATAACTCAAAAATGAAAGAGAATCTCTGAATAGTTGTTGCACAAAAATTGTTCAAACTCCTAAGAGCTTTAAGATGAAATCAAGAAAAAGGGGCTGGGCACTCAAATTAAGGGCCGAGAGGGGCCAAAAGTCTTCAATCGATAACTCTTTAGCAGTCAATATTTTGTTATACATTACTGAAGCAAAAATGTTTATCTCAACAATCTTCAACTATATATTATAATTTGAATGTCCTATGGTGCATAATAAGGGGCCACAAGGGGCCAGAATGCGTAATCTTTGACGCTTTATATCTCAAAAGTCGGAAATATTTTAATAAGTAATATTGAACAAAAGATGTTCAAAATAATGTTCTAAACAATATGCAACCTTTCATTTTTCGCTAAATGTGCCCATTAAGGAGTTGAAGGGTTGGCCCCTAAATATTTCTTTCTTTAATAACTTGAAAATGAAAGAGAATCTCTGAATAGTTGTTGAACAAAAAGTGTTCAAAATCCTGAGAGCTTTTAGACGATGTAAGGAAAAAAAGGGCTGATCCCTAATATTAGGGGCCGTGAGGGGCCAAAAGTTGAATTTTTAAGTCTTTAATGTTCAATGTCTGTTTACAGATTATGAAGGCAAAATTGTTCTTCTTTACAATCTTTATCATTATTCAGAATGAAATTCTCAATCAAAATCTTATCTCTTCTTATCAAGAATCAGACGGAAGACCCACTCGTTGCTCGCAACGAGATCGTATCTAGTTATTATTATTATTGTTTTTTTTTCTTACTGATTTTGTGCACGCGATTTCTCGAAAACGGCTGGATAGATTTTCATGAAACTTTCAGGACTGATAGAACATCAAACAAAGCTGAAAGTAATTTTTTTGTTTTGATGACGTCACTTCCGGTTTTGAGATTTCCGCGATCTAGCGATTTTCAGGGGGTCTCATTGTCCATCATTTTTTTCGAAAATGCCTTAAGACAGAAACATGAGATTTTCAGCGATGATAGAGCAAGGTGTGCTCTTTTGTCACACACCATTCTCTTTTTCCGGAAGCGCCGCACGTCGGCGCTCGCAATGGCTCGAAAAAAGTTCTACCAGAGACTCAAAAATTTTTAACACCTTTTCTGCAATATCTTTTTACATGTTAACAATTTGTAAAGACATATAGAATAAAAGTTGTAGAGAATGTCACGATCTTTCGAAATATATCAACAAGAAGGGGCTGGCCCCTATAATAAAGGGCCAAAAGGGGCCAACAGTTTTTCCTTAATATCTCAAAAAGTATTGAGAATTTGTAATACGTCAAAGAAGCAAAGTTGTTCAAAATTTCAAGCTTTATCTAATGGAGTCGTAAAAATACGTCCGACGACGTCACTTCCGGTCAAACCGGAAGTAGTCAAAAATTGCATATTTTTGCTGTTCTTGACAGGTTTATGGGCTACTTATGTTACTGGAAGCTTAAATCTTAACATTCCGTCCGTCTATGTCACTTCCGGTCAAACCGGAAGTAGCCAAAAATAGCTTATTTTGAAGGTTTTAATGGAAAATTGAAATTATAAAGTCACTAGAGACTACTTAACTCATTGCTTTCTTTTGTTTACGTCACTTCCGGCACTTCTGGTCAAAACCGGACGGAAGACCTACTCGTTGCTTTGCAACGAGCTCGGCTCTAGTTTTCTTATTATTATTTTTTTTCTTACCGATTTTGTGCACGCGAGTTCTCGGAAACGGCTCCATGGATTTTCATGAAACTTTCAGGTCTTATAGAACAACAAAAAATCTAGATCCGTTTTTTTTTATTTTGATGACGTCACTTCCGGTTCGGAGATTTTCGCGATTTTGTCATTTTTAGAGGGTCACTTTGTCCGGCAATGTTCTTAAAAACCGTTGACGATAGAAGTGTGAAATTTTCAGTGATGATAGAGCAACCTTTGGAGAAGTGCACTGAGTATATCATTGTCACCGGAAGTACGAAGCGCCAACGCTCGCTGTGGCCAAAAATAGTCCTATCAAGAATTTCAAAAATTTTGACACCTTTTCAATGACAACTTTTTTCCTAGAAATATTTTGTTAAAGCATGTATAACAAAAGAAGTGTAGAATTCCAAGATCTTTCAAATGATATCTCGAAAAAAGGGCTAGCCCCTAAAATAAAGGGCCTATAGGGGCCAAAAGTTTTTCCTTTATATCTCAAAAAGTATTGAGAATTTGTAATACGTCAAAGAAGCAAAGTTGTTCAAAATGTCAAGCTTAATCTACTAAAGTCATCAAAATACGTCCGGTGTCGTCACTTCCGGCCAAACCGGAAGTAGTCGGGAAAAGCGTATTTTTGCTGTTCTTGACAAGTTTTAGGGTAACATATGTCTCTGGGAGCATAAAACTTAATTTTCCGTCCGTCGTCGTCACTTCCGGTCAAACCGGAAGTAGCAGAAAATGGCTTATTTTTGCATTAATAAACATAGCTTTAGAGGATTCAAACCATTTTTGGGCATTAATTCTCGTTTTTGTTAAAAATGAAAGCTACTTCCGGTCAAACAGGACGGAAGACCTACTCGTTGCTTTGCAACGAGCTTTGCTCTAGTTATTATTGTTTTTTTTCTTACCGATTTTGTACGCGCGATTTCTCGAGAACGGCTCGATCAATGTTCATAAAACTTTCAGGTCTGATAGAACATCAAAAAATCTAGACAGATATTTTTTTTATTTTGATGACTTCACTTCCGGTTCAAAGTTTTCTGCGATTTAGTGATTTTTAGAGAATCACTTTGTCCGGCAGTTTTCTCAAAAAGCACTTAACACAGAAGCTTGAAATTTTCAGTGATGCTAGAGCAACCTTTGGAGAAGTGCACTAAGTATATCACAACTACCGGAAGTACGAAGCGCCGACGCTCGCTTTGGCTGGAAATAGTCCTATCAAGAATTTCAAAATTTTAAGCACCTTTTCAACGATAACTTTTTACCTAGAAATATTTTGTTAAAGCATGTAGAACAAAAATGGTGTAGAATTTAAAGATCTTTCAAATGATATCTCGAAAAAAGGGCTGGCCCTTTAAATCAGGGGCCTGGTGGGTCCGAAAGTTTTTCCTTTATATCTCAAAAAGTATTGAGAATTTGTGATACGTCAAAGAAGCAAAGTTGTTTAAAATGTCAAGCTTAATCTATTGAAGTCGTCAAAATACGCCCGGCCTCGTCACTTCCGGCCAAACCGGAAGTAGTCGGAAAACGCGTATTTTTGCCGTTCTTGACAAGTTTTTTGGTAACACATGTCTCTGGGAGCATTAAAATTAATTTTCCGTCCGTCGTCGTCACTTCCGGTCAAACCGGAAGTAACAGAAAATGGCTTATTTTTGCAATAATTAACATGGATTTAGAGGAATCAAACAATTTTTGGACGTTATTTCTCATTTTTGTTAAAAATGAAAGCCACTTCCGGTCAAACATGACGGAAGACCTACTCGTTGCTTTGCAACGAACTTTGCTCTAGTTTTTTCTATAATTCCTTCACGAATTATAAATATAATATCTGAAAAAGTCTTTGAGTGAAAATTTTGTTGTTTATACATTTTTTAAAAGAAATTTTTACTGAGACGAAGAAGTAGGTCTACGTCTAAAATTGGTAGATAAGATTTATTAAATATCAGATAATTTTATATATATATATATATATTTGGGTCAGAAATGATCTGGCAGTATAAAAATTTTGTTTATAATAATTTTAAATATATATATTTAATACTTTGATTACCTCGTTTTAGAAATTGTACATACGTAGAGGATGCTCTTGCGTATCGAATCAACTGAGAGATATACATGTAAACCCTGTATGCAGATGATGAGGGTATATCTCTGCATAAGAAGAGGAAGTTGACGATTGAAAAGTTAAAAAGGTAAAGTCATCACGTATATCATATAGCTTGGTAGTAAGATTACCATTAACGTCTTTTTAAAGTAAAATATCCAAATATGATGTGTCAAACTTTGTGGTATCTTTTATCTCAAACTCACCGGGATACATGTATATCGTATCGACATAAGAAATGGCCATTGTTAATTAACAAAAACTCGTCGATATATCTCAATATCGAGTTGAATGTCACAACATGTTCACTTCATAATAAGGTACTTCTGTGTTATCTTGCACGTATAAGATTTAGAACAAATCCTGCTTCATATCAATACAATAGGTCTGCTAATAACGGGGCACAATTGGTACCTATGGGAATTCCAATAGATTGTTGAAAGACCTTATTTCCAAAAGCAATAAAAATATATTGTCAATCAAAAACTCAAGCATCCTTTTGATGTCAACTTCATATTACTTGTGTGTACAATCAGAATGTCTTTAACAAAATGATTTTGCAGATGACCAATGACAAGGTAAGTAATTTACAAGTTATATTTTTATTGAAAAAACAGCTGTCATTGATGTAAAAAAAAGTCTTGACTTTAACTTATCGTGGGAAGAATTTGTATATAAAGTTGAAAAGTCATAAGTTTTTTATGTTGTTGACTTGGATTAAATTTTGTTATTTCAAATTTTTGAAAAGTCCTTTGGAATTTATAATTATCCACTCTGATTAACATGTACATCACTTATCGAATATATTATTGCACAATACTCTTGAAGTTTCTCTTTCTCTTTCTATTTCACTACTGTTAATATCTTAGCGAGGAGTAAAGAAAGAGGCTTGGTTGAACATTTACTGGAACTCGATATGTATCTTTGTTTGTAAGAATTTTTATGAAATTTCGGAATCCAATGGCAAATTAATTTTAGTTGTTTGGGATCTTACAAATATTCAAAACTGACATGATTTTGAAAAATTTCTTTCTAAGAAGGGGAATTATGAGTTTAAGCTGGATTTTAAGAAGCTTAAAAACAATAAATATGTAATTTGCGGCACGTGTTTTGTGTAATCAGCATCTTTTTTTTACCAGTTTCAATTTTTAACAGCTAGTTTAACTAAAAGAAACACTAAACATTGGCATAATGACCATTGAGAAAGAAAGGAGAGCCGTTGGAATGTTGATATCTGGATCATCCTTGCACCACGGTTTACTCACTTTTATTTTAATGTTTATTTTTCCTTGATAATACATTTTTAAAATTAACAACCAGTATAAAAACCCATTTTAACACAATTTTCTATTGCTTTTTCATCGCCAACTTACCAGAATTTGAAAGCTTTGGACAAAATTTTACCAAACCGGAAGTGATCTGGATCTTTGTCTGAGGCCAAGGTGTTTTGCGGCACAATCGGGTAAAATTGTCCTGAAACAATTTTAGAAACATTAAAACAAACGACTTCAATGGTAAGAAAATGATAAGGAAGTGGTGCTCGTGGCATTCTTACATCATCTCAAACAGTCTGAATCATCCTTAAACGGTACACGTACGTGCTAAACGCCCAAGGTTGTTGACCAAAATGCATCTGGGTGATGATGCACTGCCAAATCCCTGGATCTGAATCCCATTGAATACTTTTGGGATTTTAATAAGAAATGTCAAAGCCCCCCCCCCCCCCAACACAATTTCAACGGTTAGGAAAAACTCATGCAGTATATATGTGGCAGAAAAATGGGTAAATCTCATATTTAGGGGTAAATGGTATCCATGAGAAAAGGATGTTTTGCAGTAATTAGAGCAAGTGGTGGTCTTACTCCATAGAGATTATTTTATGTGAATTTTCCTTCTGAGGGTACGTCATCGAACTGAAATATGCATCGTTTACCATAAATTAAAGATATTATTTATTGTATGCATTTGTTCTTTTAAACTCAAAAAATGTTAGGTGAACACTTAGAATTTAATAAGTTTCTTGTATTTACGTCACCTGTAAACAGGCCTTGTAAACAATTATTCTCTGAGATATGTAGAGACTAATACGACCTCTGAACGTTTTAAGGACGTTTTAAGGACGTTTGTAGTAACCAGAGATGGGGTAAATGAAAAAGAAGTTTAATTTACTGTAATAAATTACATTTTACGAAGTAATTGGATGCAATTGAACATTCTAAGCCTCTTTCATCTATCAATAACCTGAAGGAATGAGGATGCATATGCTAACAAAAATGAATTATTGTATGATAAAAATATTGTGTAAAGTAATTTATTGATTGATTAGTGTTTAATGCCGAGTCGGCAAAATTTCAGCCATAGATTGGCAGAAGTAAAGTATTTGAAATCAAAAGTAATTGAAATGCTATTACAAAGAAATTGTTACACTGTATTTTTAGTGTAACATATGTATTTTATCAAATTACAAATAGTTTTAAAAATGTTTAATTACATTAAATTAATATTCCTTTTTTATTTATCCCAACATACGTCCTTCAAATTTCCTATAGAGATAAAAGGTCTTATTAATTTCTTTACATATTTCAGAAATATTTCAGTAAAGAGAGAATTAAATGAACCCTAGACATGACATTTTTTTTTTAATTTTCAGTTACCAACATTTTTAATAATTATTTGTTTAAATGAGAAATATATGTACAAATCTTTGTGAATATAATTTTATTTTTGAAAGGCTTACCCATAACTGATCTTCAGAAAAGAAAGAATGCAGGTTTTTCCAAGGAGTCCAACGATGAATATTTCAATTCATGTGGTCTTGATTTTAAGAAAAATATCTTAAATCTTTTTATATACATGTAATATGGAGAGCAGTATTGCGTCAGCAAGGGAAAGTCTGGTGTTAATTAAAAGTACATGTTAAAGAGCGCAATTGCAACGCTTATTATATTTTGTCATTTAGCGACCTTTTCTCAAAAGCGATATTTTCTTCTAAATTTATGAAAGAATAATTTCAACGCTGGAGAAAATGTTCTCGGTAAAATAAGGCATTTGACTGATTGTTTGATTGAACAAATTCGACATTTTTTTTTTTTTTTAGAAAATATAGATATCTGTTTGGACAATTTTTTACTCGTTTGGTTGAAAAAGAAACGAAAAAAATATATCCTCGAAAACAATTAGATATTCATACGGACAAGTATTATATTTGGTATGACGAATTCTTAGGATGTATATTCGGAAATCAGATTTGTTTGGATAAAAAATTATCTTGTAAATTGATTTGGGGGGCGATGTGGACAACGACAAACAAAATATAATAAATCTTTGCAACTACTAACATGTACATTTCCCCCCTCTGCTCTAGAGTGGCGGAGTAAGGAGCTAATCCTTACGTCGAGGGTTTGAATCCATTGTGGGACGTGGAGACCGATCCTTCGGATGAGACCGTATAAACCGAGGTTCTGTGTCGCAGTAGGTGTAAGCACGAATAAGATCCCTCATTGCTCAATGGCCCTGAATATCAAGTAAAATAAAAACTAAAAAAAAATGTGAAAACTTCTTGAAAGGGACGTTTAACGACTAACAAACAAACACCATTGAAAATTTAATTTGTGGACATTAAAAACAGCACATATATAAGATTACCTATTAATATTTGGCTGATATCAAATTTTGAATTTCTTTTATTTTTCTTTCCTTTTTATTCTGTTTTTCATTTTTAGCCGGGCTTATTGCTCAAAGAGCAATTGCCGGCTTATGTGATCCTGTTCAAGGCAGGATGTTAACCCCATAGTCGCCATTTTAAAGTTACGAGCAAAAATATAGTTCTTACACTCAACCGCTTTTGAGATAATACAAACTCTAAATATAGCAACAGTAATAAAACGAAGTTTTGTCTATTTAAAATAAACATTAGTAGTAATGACTTTGAAAACTTCAGAAGTCAAAGAACATAGTTCATTAGCGTAAGGATTTTTGATAATCAGTGTTACCGTAGTTCTCTACACATACGAGGTAAAGCAGGAGAGGGAACCAGACTGGCCTGTTTGTTTACATTCAGCTGCGGTACCAGATTAATTCTGATTCTGACAAAATTGGACCGTGGTATTAGGATTGAAAAACTCACTGTCAGTGTCTTACCATTTATATTAATAGTTTTAAATAATTTTTTCATCAGAATATAAACGTGATTCATGTAAGAAATCCATTCTACTCTGTAAATGAGCCCGGCTCTCTGTACTTTTGAGTACTTTGATTAAATATACTAAGTAGGGTGAATTATTTTGGGAATGTGAATGTTTTTTTGTCTTTTAAACAAATATTTCTGGTACTGAAGGTACTGAAATATGGAAATAACGTTTTCTCTATATCTTCGGATATTTATAGAATGGATGATCAAAAAATTTGAGAACTTTATAATTGAATTACTTCCATAAAAGAAATTAAATGATCAGGGGGTCACGTGAAATGTTCTGTAGCCTTCTGGTTGCAGAAGCTAAAAATATTTTACGGGTCTTATATTTTTTTATCATGCGAGTTTTTATAACAGGAACAGTCTTTTTAGTCAGAAATGGCCAAAATCTCGGCAATAAGATAGGTGGATAAAAATATTCTGTTATATTCTTGTTAAGATATGTTTTTTTTCTAAAATGAACATGATGACTATAACAACCCAAGAACTCTGTCGTGAGAGTGTCGTTTATCATATGTGGCTAACGTATGGGCCTTCTTTTCATCATATCTGATATGTTTTACGTCTAAAGAAAACGAAATTTTAGGGATTTAATAGTTACGTATATTATTGTTAAGATATTCAGCTTTTTTTCTAACTGTTTCTTGGTGGTCTTTGATAACAAAATGCTCATTTAATGCTCAATTATGAACAAATCTCTTCCCCTTCTTGCTTTCATAAAGCAACAGGACAAACATTTTTGGATTTGTGATTTCCAAGAATAGGTAAAGAAGTGTGAAACAGATAACATTCATCACAGATGTAAACAGCGCAATCAAAGCACCAAAATACCGAGGCAGTTGTCTTCCCTCAATTTCTACATAGCGTGCAGTCAGATTTTTGAGACTGTTTGGAGAAATCTAGCAAAATAAGAATTGCGTTTGGTGGTGAAAGGGACTTAAGTATCTTTTCTTTTACATCCTGTGTCTTTGATATATATTCCAGACGTGTTAGATAGTTACAGGATTTGCACTTCAGAGAAAAACTGTCAGTCTCGGATACACTGTTTTTTCTAACAATTTCATTAAACATGGTTTATAAATGGAATGAAGACATCGCAGTGTTACTGGTGAGACCAAAACGGTATTGCAAAAAATGCAGTTTAATATAGAACACGTTTCATTCTCTCTTTCCATTTCAATCTGTCCCGTTTTTATTATTGTGTCTGTAAATGAATAAAAAAAAATAGAAATGATAGAAAATACGATGCATCAAAAAAATACATGTAGAATAAAATTTCCTATATTTGAGAACTTTGTTAACTTTATATTTGGACATTTGAAAAAGCACATGCTTTTACAGTCGACAGCTTGACATTTACACTTTTTTATATACGGAGGTACAGAATAATACATAGATGTGAAAACCTTAAAGGTGATAAGACACAGATTTGAATTTAATATTTTTTCTTACATTTTATATATATAGTTTCGTGACTTATGTCTTGTGCTTTAGAATTTCATGCTAAAATATAATAAAATTCTTACTTTAATCGAAGATATTGAAACTTCAAATGTTTGGACGCGTTTGATTGACACATCCTTGAACTTTCAAAATTTCGAAATTTATTCTTAATACTTAAGATAAGTAGCAATTTTGTTGTATTAATGTAAATTATTAAAACTTTAATTCAGAGTAGAAATGTTCGAAAGCAACAAGTCTTTTGTCTTCATAAACTATGTGCAAGTTGTAACAAGCTGCTGTTATGAATTAACAAGAAATAAGTTAAAGTTTATACAATAAAGTCAAAAATATGTTCAGCAAAACAACCTTATCTTTTGTTTTTATAGAGCATGATTATGACTAATATGTGTGCCGAATTTCATTCAAATCTAAATTGCGGTTTTGTAAAGACACCAATAGATAATTCGATAACTTCTTATCACTTCTCGTACTTTAGATTTGTTTGTTAATATAACGACCTCGGGAGGGTAATTTTAGGTGAAACACATATGTTAAAGGCAGAGATTTTAAGCACCGCCTTCAAAAATACCTGGTCTGAGTAGCCCAGTCAATCAAGTCCATAAAGGTCCATCATTGGATGCTGGTACTTGATTGACAGTTACTTACTGTTCCCTGTGTATATTCTGTACACCTTGTTTGGCACTCGTGGGGACCTTCAAATTAACTTTTGATCCTTTGATGTTTCCCGAATATGGTATAGAGAAAAATGTATTTTTATAGCTTGATAATATATGAATAAAATATACCTTTAGTATTTAAAAGGATTATGATATAATATATATTACATGTAACAAAAATTAAACTTTGGTACATGTAAAAAAAAATTACAAATGCAATTTTGATATTTTAATATGCTAAACGATAAACCTAAAAATTTAATGTGAAGTAGCACTCTAATTAAATTTTAAAATAATTTAAAATGATTTAAATCTAATTTGGTTGTTACTGGATTTTTTTTAAATCAATACATACACTAACATCTAAAATGATATTTGTTTTAATATTTGAATTTACATTTTGATAGCATAATTTTTTTTAAATGGGTAGGGGTGTTTCAAACATTCAAAAAGAAATTAATATAAATTATTGAGAAAAAAAACTTAACATACAACTTTTTACTTCTAATTAAAAGTTGTCTCAAAATCCCCAACACTGGTAAAGTTTGACACATGGGGTATTTCATTGTGTATTAAATCACTTTCTTTGTATAGGGATTAGAAGACAAACGACCACAGGTAGACTGCTAGCCCCCAAGGCATTCACACCTGTAGAGAATAATCCCCTCCCTCACCTAGAATTTACCACCCGGTAAAAAATCTCTGCCTTTAAAGTTCTCATAAAATATTTATATGGAAAAACTGAAATCACCTCTTTAAGAACGGTAAAAACATAATGTAGTCATATTAATGAAGAAGCCTTCTTAGATAGTGCTAAGAATAAATAACACAAAATGACTTTTTTTCAGAAATCAGCAATATTTCTCAAAGATTAATTTTCAGATTAAATTAACTTGAATTATATTTCTGAGTAAAGTAGGAGAATTTTGTAAGTTTTTGTCACAATGTCAAAATATGTGCCCATCTTTTTTTAGGATTACACAGAAAACGATACAAAGTTGCTTATCTAAACACCAAAGAGAATTTCGTACGATTTCTTTATATTTTAGGGATTAATTATTTATGTCATTTCCATTTAAAATCAGTCAAAATAAATACGAGGGCTGTTCAATAAATAATGCCATCAGCTCGGTGACAAATAACATAATTACAAATCATATGACATTCAGCTTGACTTTCTCTCATGATTGAATCTTTAATGAATTGATTACAGTTTATTTGACCATTTTTCATCACATAGTTTTATTGTGAGAACATGGAAAACAAGGGCTATTCGAGACACTGCATTTAAAATAAATGGTAAAGAATCCGTAAAATAGAGTGGAATTAAAAGCTTTTTTACAACGCACTTTGAAAAATTACGCACTGTGGAAAAAGATTTCAAAGTGCGTTAAATTTGGGACCAATTCAAAGCAATTTGAAAAATTATTCTTTTAAAGTGCGTTAATATTGACCATATTAACGCATTTTGAAAAAAATGATCGATATTCTTGCAAATCTTGCAAATCTTAGGTATGATAAATAATTGAACCTGTTGGACAACTTTTTGGTGATAAGGTCACTTCAGGATGTGAAAGTGAGCGATTTTGATTTTTCCATACTTTGAAAATTCTTAAATCTTAAATGTTTTATAATTGTACTTAATTTTTTCAAGTTTGCATGCATTTTATGTATAAACGAAAATTTATCGAAAGTTTTCAACGTCATACTAGTTATGCAAATACATGTACATATTTTGGTGTAGCATAGGCATCGGGTACCGGGAGGGGTGCTTAGGCACACGAATGTTTTACAAAGATATAGTTACATAATATATACATTAAAATTGGGGCTTTGTTTCGGGGGGGGGGGGGGGGGGGGCAACGTTCAATTTGCTACCAACGGCTATGTAAAAAAAGAGTTGGGCTGAGAGACGTTCTTCTCGTCTTCGCCTTGTTCCACATTTGTCTGAAATTCAAACAGATACTTGAAACTTGAATCCATTGCTTTAGACCCTCAATACAAGAGTACATTAATAAGATTTACGTGACAAAACAGCAAAGGTCTGAGAAGAGATATGAATTGCAAGAGCACAAACAGGTTTATATGATATTTTCTTAAATATTAGTTGTCTTATTGTTCAAATTCTTATTCGGGGAGGCAGTTCAATTTCTGAGGAAATCTAGAAAGAAATTTTTTGCAAACAAAATTGTAATGTTTATGAGAGGAAGGAACCAGAATCAGTAATCCGCTACTTAACTTTTCTTCATAACAGCGTCAAAACTCACAGACCATGAAGAGTAAAGGATTTTAGGGATTAACAGAATGTTAATGTTTTGTGACACCAACAATATTCACCAGATCTTTCAATTTTTGACTTGTTTTTTCCCAAACTTGAAAAAAAAACACCTTTCGGAAAGAAAAAAAGTACCCCCCCCCCAAAAAAAAAATCACAGGATATGCCATATTGCAGTATATGAAGGGTCATACTCAAACATGTGTTCCTAAAACAATTAGAAAATGAATAAAAATGTTATGGACATATATTTTAATAAAAAGAGAATATTCAAGACTAAATCATTGGAAAGCGTTTTTTTTCTTTTCTTGCACCGATGACATTGTTTATTGAACAGCCCTCGTATATCAATCCATGCATCGAATTTTTGTTTGTGGTATGTACCCTTAATTCAGGTTTGTCCCCAAGGGGTATGACAGGATCATAACGGGGTATCTGTCATGCATAGAAAAATCTAGGGAATATATTTGATAATCTTGATAAAAACAGCAAAGCTATTTTCAGTCATATTTTTTGGAATCATTCACATGTAATGAAGATTGAGCTTTATTAAAATCACGAACCCTTGGTTTAGGGTAAGGCAGAAATGTGAACTAAAATTTAACACATGAGTACAGTGTATATAGGAGAATAGTTTGAAATTCTTTTCCCAAGGAACAACAAGCTCATTATTTGTCAGGGTGGACGACAATGGGCTATCAAAGTTTTACTTAGGAAAACATAAGATTTTTAAGGATTTTTCGCCAAACACCAAAGTCATGCTTTTCCATATTTATTTGAAAGCAAACTCAGGAAATGTAAATTAATCTTATTCAAGTAATGAGCCCCTAGGAAAGGTAGGGGCATAAAAAGAAAACAAACTTCAACAATGAGGAAAGGGAAACTGCTGATAAAACAGAAGGCCTCAGGTAAGTGCTCTGCAATTTCAAAACATTGAATGATTTTTTTGTAGGGATTTTTTACCGATCAAAGATAGAAGTCGTAAAAGTTCTATTTACAAAAACAACATGAATGCCTGTTATTTTTTAAATCTATGTTGATTCTAATTGATACGATTGTTAACTTTCTGAATTATTATGAAATTGTTAACTTACAGCGGTGTCTAAATTCTAGCTCTCTGCAACCATCTTTTTTACTGTATACAAGATTTTGTCTCTTCACATTTTAGTGAAACATCAAATAAACCATCTTTTTTACTGTATACAAGATTTTGTCTCTTCACATTTTAGTGAAACATCAAATAAAAAAAAATTCTATGCAGTTAAACATCCATTTTTCTAATGTATACATTACTCAAGTTGTCATTTTAATTTTTTAATAGCAATTTGTTTGAATCATTTGTCTTTAAGAGGGAGATACATGTATCGATTTGTGATTAAAAGATTATAAAATATATCCTTATTATATCTTGAACACACTGTCAAAATTTTGTCTTCTTTAAAACTAGTAAAAATACTTGAAAGGGCAAATGTCTTAACATCTCTGCATATTTTTCTATTGTGAATCAGATTGTATTTGAAGATGGTCCCTATAAATTTTCCCATATCTTTGCATGTTCACCAATATCAATTGTAAATTACATATTATACATGTAGTTCTTCTATAGCAGTTTTCACAAAATAGATTCTTAGTCAGCTCTCTTACTTAAAATTTGCTTTGCCATTTATTTAATTTTTTTTGTTACCAAGTTTCCATTCACAAAAAGTTTTCTCAGAAATGCAGTTTTTAATTTGTTTTTGATCTTTTAAAAACTTAAGAGGTTTCAAGGTGTGTTTTCACTTTTTGCCACCAACGACATTTTAATTATTACTCTCGATGTCAACAGATGAGAAAGAATCTTCGAAGTTCATAAACAGTTTATATTAACATTTATATATACATTAACATTGACAATTCAGTTGTATCTGGGAAATAGTCCAAAATGGTGTCCTCCCTTGTGTTGTTCTATTTTTACGTGTAATGATTTTTAAGACTATTTATTACACACCGGGAACAGAACCCTGTGCATTTTGTACAGCGTAATGATTTTTCCCTTGCACAAAAGAAAAATGCATATAACATCTTCCAATTATATCATCACTTTTAGTTACAATAAAAATGAAAAAAGGTATAAAAATTTTAAATATAGGAAAGTTAAGTATAAATAACCAGGAAATGATATACCTTCCCCGTCGTCCACCATTGTTGACGTGTCCCACTTTGCACGTAGGGGAAAAGAGGTCAAGAATAGATAAAAGTTGACTAAAACAAGCTATTCCGATATATTTCGAATGTAGACATTGATAAATAAAAGTCAATGTATAAAGAAAAAAACTAGTCAGAACTCCTCTGTCTCACAAAACTGAAAACTATTCTACTTTCTATGCAACTTTAGAAAAAAAATGTAAACAATTCCGGAAATATAATATTTGTCAGTTATGCTTTCAAATTTATTATTTGTTATATGTTTAGACTGTTCTTTTATCATGTTTATCTGTTCTTCATTGTGTAAAGGATGAGCACTCAAGAACTTATTATTTGTCCAATTTGTTTCGAAAAATTCAACAAACCTCGCTTTTTGCCCTGTTTGCACACGTATTGTGAAGAATGCCTTGCTAATGACATTTCAACGTCTTACAAGGAAGAGGAGGAAGGTTTGTGTGTCCAACATGTCGTTCATCCAATCAAGTGCAAATGTCGGACGGCAAATCAGCAAAAGCAGTGGCTTCAAGTTATCCGATAAATCGTTTAATAATGATATTGCTTGATCAACATCAATTGGAAAAGAAAGAGGCCATATGCCAACCTTGTGGTAAAAGAGGAAAAAGTGAAAGTGGCAAGTTTTGGTGTTACTCATGCAGTATTGCCCTCTGAAGATTGTGGAGATTTTCATACATCTTTGCCTATTCTTGCGGATCACAAAATTGCCCCTATTGATGATTCCAAAGATGCAAGCATGCTTACAGCATATGAATACAACCATTGCGATATTCATACTAGAAAGAAGCTGGAAATGTTCTGTGAAGATCGTGATGTTGCTTGTTGTGCAACTTGCACAATGGTGCATTACAGCAAATGTGAAACAGTTTTGACATTACAAGATGCTGCAAAAAAATCGAATGACAAAAAAGAAAATGAAAATCTGGACAGTGAAATTGAAAAGCTTATTGAAAATATTGACTCAAAGGTTGACATGTTATCCACAAGTTATGATAAAGAAGATGGGCGAACAAGGCGGGCAGAATGCCTATAGCGTCAGATATTAAGAAATCATATCAAATATGTGAGTTGATTATCTAAATTAACGTCTAATTATTGAAATTTTTGAAATTATGAGAGAAAAAAAAAACTTCTGAGAGAGAAAAAATCTCGTAAAAAATTTCTTTCATAAAATTATTAGATGGTATTCGTGGGATTCGAACCCCTAGCAATAAAAATCCGACGTATCAATAGCATACTGCTTTGAGACTAACGCGTTAACCACTATGCTACACCGCTCATGGTGATTTGGGGCATTTAAATCATGTTTGTGATATGACCCGCGACTTATGGACTTGAAGTATTTCTCGGAAAGATGTTAATGTTGTGTCATAAAAGTGTACTTTTAAGGTATAGTGGGTCTTCGCTCCATGTTTTTGAAAACCAAAAAATGTACATTTTATTGCACACTTTTAGGACCATCTTTCAAAAAAATGGAGAGAAGACCCACCCATATTGAAAAAGTTTGTTTAAGTATGAGAAAATGATCATTTTTGTTCTTTTGAGTGTGTATAAGCTTTTTCATAGGCAAATATTTTTAGTCTTTGTGAGATTTTTATAAATTGTAGAGATTTTACATAAAGTATACTTTAATATTAGAAGAAATATCATGTAAAATTTGGATTCAATTAAGATTAAAATTTTCACTTCTTATCTGTCGCACTATAGGCATTCTGCCCGCCTTATTCGCCCATCTTCTTAGAAAAAGACAGTGAGATTCGTGTAAATGAAATTCAAGAGTTTAGCGATAAGTTGATAAAACATTTGAAAAAACTGAAAACAGAATTTGAAACTAAATTTTCCGAAACTCGTGATACAAAAATGAAAATGGTTCAAGATCGTCAACAAGCACTGCTTGATTTGCAAACAATGCTATATCATTGTGATAATCTACTTCAATCAGCGGAAGAGAAATGTTCAAAAGTACAACTTCTAACACTGATACCATTAAGATACCGAAGCTTATGAATGAGAGCGAAAGAAAATAAGAAGAAATGAAGAAAAGTACTATTACACTAGATTTAGAAGTCATCATCGAGAAAACAGTTGAACAATGTGCTACAATAGAAACATTAGGAAAATTGGAGTAAAACTTTTGTTCTTCCATTCAATACGCACAAACATGGGAGATGCTTGACTCGACATCCTAAAAAATGTTTTTCTTACCATCTGAATATTAAGAACATACAGAACCCACCTTTTGAGAAATGCTGAAAATCATGCCATTGAGGATTTCAATTTTTAACAAGCTCTGACATTTTCCCTAGTATTTTAAGGTCTCCAACAAACTGTTTTGTCTGACATTTGAAGCTTAAAAATCGATTTAAAATGGTAAATGACTATGGATTATGAAGTTTCCTCTATCTGCTATCTGAACTAAATAAATCTTTGTACATTGGTGTAAGGCTTTATGCAATACATTTTTGTTTTGCTGAAATGTTTCAAATTTGTTTTCTTCATAAAAAATATTAATAAAGATTATATGATTCATGATCTGCACACCTGGAATAATTCCCGCCAGGTCCTTAATATGATATAAATGAGGAAACAATGCCAAAACATAAATCCAAGGCATACATTGTATGTGTATTGTATCCCATCCTCTCTAATAAGGTTTTTGTAGTTTCCAGTTTTACAGTTACAGTGATTTTTTTGGGAGGTCGATTTGGGGCCGAAATTCAGCCCCAGTCCCAATTGAAAATATGCTTGTATTTTCCCAAAATGTAGTGGAAGTTTTCCCAAAGAAATACTTACAAAATATGTGTTCAAATTCAGTTTGTTGATTGCATGTTTTTCAGCGAAGTTCAAGCAGTTTTTGTTGTTTAGCCATGTTGGATTTCTTCATAATTAGATCATTCATACCACTATGGTGGCAGAGGATAGTTTCGAATAAAGTACCGGTCAAAAAATAGAAAAAATAGAGAAACCTGAGGTTTGAATGCATATTATAGGTAATTTTATAGCTAGAATATTTTATGGGTGCATTTGGAGGGACTTGGTGGCCTTGTATATTTTATTGAAATATGACACTTTAGTGTCACTACTACTGTATATGGGATATGGACTAGAAATACGAAACTAAGCTCAAAACTCGCTCTACCGGCATTTCACCAGAAAAGCGGGGTGGGTTCACAGGATGAATTGTAGCTTGAAAACGAGGTGGTTGAGCCATTATCTCTTGCTGTTCATTGGTAAGTACAAATGTTATTCTGCAATTTGTGTGGTAGCTTAGGTCAGGCGCACGGGCCTGGAAGCAGATGCGGCTGCGGCGAAATAGTGAAAATAGGCTTGATTCACATGAAATTTTGAGATTGTCCCTGCGCCATCTTTAGGGCTCATTCTGTAAGTTGTACATGTTTTATTCCTAAAAGCTTCAAATTTCTCAAGGGACTACTTCATACTATTATTACATGTAGAGGGAATTTAAAATTTTTCAATGCACATTTTTAAAGCAGCTCAATATTAAGTAAACCATCAGTCAAACGTTTTGATTGCAAAAAAAACTATCCTCTGCCACCTATTGTTCTTGATGCAAGTAATTAGATAATTCATACCAAGAATAGTCTTGATTTGTTTTCACAATTGTTTGTAACAGTAATACAAGGACAAAAACAAAGCTTTATCACAATGCTTTCATGGAACTGGGTTTTTCTGGGGGATTCCCAATTTAGTCTAATTGACGCTGAAATTCCCAATTCCAAGGGCCCCAGCCCCCAGTCCCAAAGTACTGAAAAAAAACACTGCAGTAACAATAAATTATTTTACATCCTATATATATATACTTTTGTAATTTGTACATACGTGTAATATGAATTGATCGAGTTACAAATGTTTTAAAAATATTTTTCTTCACAAGAACCTTTAAAATCATTTTTTCAGTTGATGATTTGCAATTTTGAAACGCCCTTCAGTATCCAGTGGATACAATTTGTACCATACAAGCTTAAAATATCAGAAGTTTCCCAGTTATTTTTAAGTAAGCTATTATTAACTGAGATTAAAACCTTAAGTTATTCATTGATGAATGAATATCATGGCAAGTATAATTATCAGCTTTATACATATACGGATCAAAAACAATCATATGGTTAGTATCTGATAATCATTTAATTAAAAATATTTTAAAAAGATATCTTTCATACATGATCATTCTGAATTTAAAATTAATTTAAAAATTAATTCATTAAATAGACTTTCCCCTTCATAAATTTTTATAAATATAAAAAATATAATAAATTATGTGGAAGATTAGGCCAGTCGATGGACTAAACATGAAAAAGAAAACTTTGAGTCATTGTCAAAAAATATCAGATGAATGTTTAAATCTCGCATTAAACAAGTGATATTGGAAAATATGATTAGAGGAATGTTTTATCTTTGAGATTTTACATTCAATAGGTCCAAATCTTTTTTTATATAAAATAAAGTTAAGACATACTAAATGTCACCTTTACCGACTGCCAAATTTATGCTAAGATTGTCAAGTCTTAACACATCATGTAGATATTTTACTAGAAAAGACATTTATGGTAAAAGAGCTTAAAGATAAAAATGGTGATTTGTCACAAACAGTCCTTTTCCATAAGTTTACCTGTTTCTTTTATTTTCATTTGATGAATATGGTATTGTTACATGTACATGTTTTAATTATTTTTTAAAAGGGTAGACAATTTTATAATGAAGATGAATCTATGAGGCCTTGGATGTGGTGTTGATAACAGATATGTGTAGTGCAAATTAGCACCTTGAGTGTTACAAAACAATGTTTGTTTTGAACATAATTTATTGAAAATAACAAAAGGGATTGGACACAAGTTCTGAAAACTTAGATAGTCCTCTCCCACACATAAAATCGGAAAATTCCAAACACCATTTACAAAATATTACAATAACATAAACATGTACAGTATATAGAAGAACAAAACATATATTTTTATGAATAAGGAAATAATTTCCATTAAATGGTGATAATAAATACAGTGTTGATATTATCAAATATATAAAATAATTTCTACGGAGAAAATACAAATAGTGTTAATTAAAACGAGCCATATCTTGAATAAATGTTTGTACAATACCAAATATTTTGTCATTTTTTCTGCGAAGAAAAGGAATTATCTCCCTATGGCAATTTCTGCACATTAATCTTTTTTTTTACATTATGATATACAAGTAATGCATTCATCATTAAACGTCTAGGTTCAAAATATGTTATACACACAGAGAAAAAATGATGATTATCAAAACAATATTAAAATAAGAAAGTAGAACTTATCATAAACAACGTATAACATACATCTATGAATATAATAGAACTGTAGCTCTCCGAAAAAATATATATTGATAGACCGGAGAGCTATAGTGCCACCCATTGAAAAAATTGTATATTTATTGCGCACAAAAAAAGTGTGCTGTTTCCCGATTTATTTCTCCATGTTTCTAAAACTGTCATCTCAAAATATTACTTACCGTGTGTTCCTAACATACTTTTTCACTGTTTCCACAACAAAACATTCCTTGTGATTGTTTTTAATAGCCCTCCTGGCCCTGAAATTGAGATCTATACTGCCAGTTTGGTTTACAAGATAATTCGGTCCAACGCGCTTCGTACAGATGTCAACTACGAAAGTGATTGATAGAGGAGTAAGGACTTTATTCAAATCTATCTTTTTTGCAATTGAGATAACAATTTGGAAGAATTAATCCAGAACCAAGCGCACTTTTTGTTCGCAATAAATATACAGTTTTTTCAATGGGTGGTACTGCAGCTCTCAGGTCTATCAATATAATTTTTTAGGGAGCTACAGTTCTGCAGCTATGAATGTTTATTGTAAAATAAGTTTCTTATAATTTTTGACGATTTAATACATACATCTGCATAATTTACTCTATTGGACGACTTGACCATATCAATATCAATGTTATTTCTATTATACACATGTATGTTGATCCGAAATTCAACTTAACTCTGTTTAAAAAAAAACAACTATTTCCATGATTTCAAAATATGGATGCAGTTATATTATTTATAAACCACCAGGCTCTGGATATTCAATCCTCTAGATTTGTTTATTTTTGTTACAATATATCCAATTATCACCTCATTCTTCCTTTCAAATCAACCAGAAAAGATGCTTACTCCTCCCAGGCACCTGATCCCAACAACTTCCAAGGGGCCTTGTTTTTAATATCCTGCTCACAAATTCCTTTTTTTTTTTTGGAGAGGGGGGGGGGTGGGGTGGTTGAGGTCTTCGTACGTTACCCTTTCTCTTTATTCTGATTTAACTATGTACTGATCAGTCCGTTTTCCCTGTCACTGTCCTATGCTCAGAGCAGCAGTGACACATCAAAGGTAGGTCTGGGTTTTGACCTGTTCTACTTTTCATAGGATTGAACACTGTTCTGTCTTCTTATATTTTCATTTATATCCTAGTGAAAAGTATCATTTTGAGTTGTTTTATTTAATATAGCCTTATTCATTCTGAAATTGCAGATTGGTATTGGGGTGAAATTAAAATATTAGCGAGTATTTACAAATCTTTTTTAATACATAACTGAATTCTAAGTAGAAATTTCTTCTTTATATTATTTGTATTTATGTTTCAAAAATCACAAAATACTAGTTTTTAAAATCACAATGTATAAAAAACAAAGACATGATGTTTTTGTTTATAATAAAGGTAATTTAAGTTTTCCCCTCTTCTCTCCTGTAGAAAAAAATGTCAAAAACAAATGCCGTTGAAAGATATACATTTAATATTACTTTTGACATGAGCAAATAACAATATTAAGGTCTTTCCAGCTTCAAAATGCTATTGGTTAAAAGTACAAAAACTGCATTTAATTTCATTTAATATACTTGAAATTTTCCAATTATTGCAAAAACTGTATAGGTCGCCATATTATTTAAGATGAGAGACTTTAATAAACAGAAGTATTTGTCAACATAAAAATCGCACATTTTTTGAAAACAGTATTTTGAAAAATATGTAAAAACTGGTTAAAATGCATAATTTTGATGCTGAATGTTCTTAAATACTCCCTACTTATACGATACTTTTGAATTGTGAATATTAGAGAAACTATTCTAATTAGAAGTACAATAAAGCAATTGCATAAATGAAGAGACCTTAGAAGGAGTGATTGCCCTTGTCAACATTTTTTAAGGATTGAATCATTGATTAGATAAAGAAAATATGCATTTTTTCAATTCTTTCATTTTACAATATTTATCAGTAAACGTTGTAAAGCATTCCTCCAAAAAATGTTGTTCTATTAGGTATGAATTTAAGGACGACAGACCTAATTCGAAATTTCGCGCCACTGCGCAGGAAGTCGCGCATCTGCCTTGAATCAGATTGACGTAATTATGCATTGCTAAAGATGATTGATATACATTTTTTAATGTTTACAAAGAGTTTCATACCTTTATTCCCAATTCAAAAATATTTTACACAATTCGATTTACATTCATTTGTTGATTCTATAAGTAAATGATTATTTTACGACATTTGCCATAAGCGCATGGCGAGTAAACAAAAACGTGTTGTGATGTTGATGACTTTCCTGACTCGCCGGTTAGGCTGGCTTTATTCATTTGAAGATTCGTTTTTCATTAAAAAATGAAGTGCAGCAAGAACAAACATCGTCATAAACTACGGCCAAATGTACGACCCCCTTGTCTCTCATTATCGATACGATTCTAGAGCGGATTCTGGACCGTGGCCCGAGACAATAAGTTCAAGCACAGGGGCATCTTATCCACTGTGTTCTCTACTTCACATATAAAAATACACAAGGGAAGAATCGAAAGTAGCACACGATTTTAAAAATAAGTCAAAAAACAACTTACTTGAGAAAAGTTACACAAATCCTCACATGCACTAGCGCAAATGATGTCCTAGTACTTATCCAGGCTAAAATATTCCAAATATATCCATCGAAAATAGCTTTTATCCAACGAAAATCCCAGCTTACTGCACAGTGTGAAACTCTTCGCCCAAGAAAAGATAACTCTCTCGGATGACAATAGGGTAGTACCCGAGGCCTTCAGATTGCACTTGGAAGGCTTCGGGTACTACCCTATTGTCATCCGAGTGAGTTATCTGTTCTTGGGCGAAGAGTTTCACACTGTGCAGAAAGCTGGGATTTTCGTTGGATAAAAGCTTTTTTCGATGGATATATTTGGAATATTTTAGCCTGGATAAGTACTAGGACATCATTTGCGCTAGTGCATGTGAGGATTTGTGTAACTTTTCTCAAGTAAGTTGTTTTTTGACTTATTTTTAAAATCGTGTGCTACTTTCGATTCTTCCCTTGTGTATTTTTATATGTGAAGTAGAGAACACAGTGGATAAGATGCCCCTGTGGTTCAAGTTGATGTTTCTGATGGAGATGATTTGTAAGAAAAGATCTTTTTCTGAATAATGTCTGTTACGTTGCCTTTTCGTCCTAAAGATGAACTAAACATGCATGATGCTAAATGAACATAAAAATTTTGTAAATGAAGGAGAAAACAAGAGCCCGGAATGCCAGGACCTAACAGCTGGCAAAGCTTGAAATTTCTGATGTGATATCAACACTATTCAGTATTTCATTTGGAACAGGTAACCATATTTAGATTTTTTGTTTTAGGCTAAATGTTGCATTTACTCATTATATTTTATTATTAATATTGTTGAATATATTTCTTTTAATGCATCTTTAAGTCTATGTAAAAATGTTAAAGATTTTGGATGCAACTGCAATAGGTTGTAAATGTTATTGTTAAGCAAAATACCTTATTAGAGTAGCCAAGTTAATTTATAAGCATACTTAATTCTCAAAGAATATTCAACCAAACTTAAATATAAAGCCATGCAGATAAACCTGGCTATTTACCTGCTTAGAGATGAATCAAGTAAAGTACCAGCTATGTTGAAACAGGCTGATCACTTTATTTTTAAATATGTATGTATTTTGTGCTAGCTTCATTCAATCATTGATAAAATTTTCCTATATAGCAATGAAATTAAACTAGCAAACTTCTTTAAAGATTTTACATGTATGTTGTTGGTAATTCCCCTGTGTTACCGACATGTAATAATTAGAATCAAGTAAGGCAGTATGCTATCTTATACGTCATATACCGTATAATCCATATTAACCGCCCCTGCTCCTATAAGCACCCCCTTAGGTCTTTTTCAATTGTCAGGAAATAAGGGCCCCCTGTAAAGTGATTAAAATCAACAAGAATCATATCAAAATATTGAAGAAAGTGAAAATTAAACTTATCTATTATCCAATATTTCAATGGTAATGAATAATTTAGCATAATTTGGGTGGATTATCTTCACTTTAAGAAAAGTTAGACATTATTTTATTGGTTCCTTGTATTTATTTTTTTTTTATCAAAAGATTTTTTAAAGTTAAAATATGACATTGAATATCATAAATAGAGTACCAAAAAAAACGCCCCCTTTTTACAATTTTCTAAGCGCCCGGGGCGGTTAATAGGGATTATACGGTATTCGAACCCTTGAATCATTTGTTTTAATGCAAAAAGTTGTTGAATTATTAGTTGTGTATCATTCATAATTGTTTCCTCCAAAAAAGATAATAAGTTGCCTTCATCTTTTACAGTACATGCACTCGCCGCTTTAGAAAATTAATAACTCAAAACTGAATCACACTGATAATACTATTTTATACAAATTTAAGATGCATGTACATGTATGTAGATCACAATACTCAAATGTATTTTGCATTTCAAATTTAATGTCTTATTTTTTTTTTTTTTACCACAGAAAAAATCTGCAGACTGAGATACTTGTACTGAGAAAATACCTGCTGTTGAAGAAAAAACCCAAGACTTGTTTAGGTATGTTTTTGAAGTCTTTTAAAATGAAAACTTCACTCATGACTTTTTCAAAAGGGAGATAAATGTTAAAAGTCATTCTCCTATTCTTTGTACACTGACAATGCTGATTAATCATATGCTTTATTAGGGTGTGAATATTGATTTTTATTTTGAGTCTTTCAGTTTATTCATATATTTTTTATGCGCCCCAATCGATAGATCAGAGGCGAATATTGTTTTTGTCCTGTCTGTTTGTCTGTCTGTTGTCAACTTTTACCTTAGCCATAACTTTTAACAGATAGAGACTTCATATTTGGTATGCATACTCCACTAATTAAGTTTTCAAAAGACACCAAGGTAAATGACCCTTAGTTTGACCTTGACTTTGACCCTTAAGCTAAAAATAGCTTTTCAAATCTTTGTTGCCTCTGGGCGCATAGTGTTTTTTTTTTATTTTACCTTTGTTAACAATATGCAAAAAATTGTGTACACTTGATATTGATTGATTGAATGTTATTTATTTATCTGAATATCACATAGTTTTTTTGTGTATTTCAGGTAGAAACAACAATATGCTGATAGTCCAAATTGCTGCATCTATTGGAGCACCCATCGTCGTCAGGAATTTTTCTTGAATTTCCAGCATTTCCAAAAATGCACCTTGCCGGCATGGATTGATTGTAGTAGCTTAACACATGTTACAAGATTATTTAACCCTGATGAGAAGTCACAAGATGCAGTGAATGACACTTGGGAGCAATGAGGAGTGAGGGTTCTTTAGTGTGCCAATATCTGCTGTTCCAACCTTTACTCTCTCAACCAAAAGACCTCCAACTTTACAGCACCGGAATATATGATTAGCCACTGGGAATTTTTTTTACACTTTTCATATGTAACAATATTGCAAGTTTATAGTGTTGTTCTACATGTAAACAGCATGTACATCATTTTTTAGATATACAGATGTGATGAAATAATTAGGAACTCTAGTTAGTGTATGGTTAGTTTTACCCCACATGTATATATGTTATATCTCATAAAAACACTAGTTAAAAAAATCAAAGTTTGTATATAAGGTAACAGCTAATACATGTAGCTATTTAAAATTACTGAGTGAAATCATTATACACAAACATATACAAGTAAAATATTTTTGTATATTCAATTTCATCAATACATGTATTTGATACCAAATGGTACTGTTTGATACTCCATAGTTAAATCTGTTATACCTGTCATCATTTTGTCCTGAAATGTGAAATACTTTATTAATAAAGTATTTTACCTGTGTGTGAAATTCTTATACTTTTACAATTATAGTAGCCTAGACTCAGAGTAAAATAACACAGGTGCATTATTGTCAAATTTTGCGAAAACATTCCCAGATTACAAATTGATAGATATTTCAGCTCGGGGGATGGGGGCGGGGGGGTTAAGGTGGGACACAATAGGGATCAAAGTTTTACCTAGAAATACCAAGAAACAAGATGTGTTTGTGAAACACTGATGCCCCCGTATGGCAACATAGCAAAGATTAAGCTTTCCTTAAATGCAAATTTAATTAATTGGTACCAAGAGTAGGGTATTCTCACTGGAAAACAATTGTGAAATTGTGAAATTTGCAAGTAAGCCAATGTTAAAGTTTTTTTAATAAGTACAAAAATCTCCAAGGTCAAGGTCAAAAGGTCAATGTAATTAGTATCAAATGAAAGGTCTTGCCACATAGAATACTTATGTAGAGCATGAAAGCCCTAGTCCTAACCTTCAGAAGTTATGGCCAACGTTCAATTTTTTTAAAAAGTAGGTCAAACCCCAAGGTCAAAGGGTCAAAGTTTTTGTTATCAAATGAAAGATCATGTCATAAGGATCAAATATGTAAAGTATGAAAGCACTAGCCCTAACTCTAAAAGTTATGGTCACGGTTTGCTTTTTTAAAGTAGGTCAATCTCAAAGGTCAAAAGGTTTCTTGGTATCCATTGAAGGGTCTTCTCACAAGGATTACATATATGAAGTATGAAAGCCTTAACCCTTACTGTTCAAAAGTTGTGGCCAAGGATAAAAGTTTTTTCACAAGTACAGAAATCTACAAGGTCAAAGGGTCAAGGTTGTTGGTATCCAATAAAAGGTCTTCCCACAAAGAATACACATGGCAAATATAAATGCTCTGGTGTCTACTGTTCAAAAGATATAGCTAAAATAAAAGGTTAAAATTTTCATGTAAAAGTAGGTCAAACTCCAAGGTCAAGGTGAAATTTGGTGGTACCCAAAGAAAAGTCTTGTCACAAGGAATACACATATGAAATATGAAAGTCATAGCTCCAATAAATCAAAAGTTATGGGCAAGGTTAAAGTTTTTGTGGACAGAGAGACAGCTAGACAGACGGACGGACACGACAAAAACTATAAACCCCCAAAACGTCGTTTACGGGGGCATAAAAATCTTAAGGTAGTAATAGTTGTACTGGTTCAAATGGGGGCCAAGGGGTAGGGCTGGACCATAATGTGTGAGGGGGTGTCAAATGAATAAATTTTAAAAAATTATCTGCTCAATAACAGCAAAGCCAGTTGTTATATTGATATGGAAGCATCATCAGGTTGTTTAAAATTCAAGCCGCCCCCCCCCCCCCTCCCCAATGTAAACTCTCAATACTGAAGTGATTTTTGCTTTTTTTTTCTCTAGCCAGTGTACTAAGGTGAGCAATGTCGCCCATGAGCCTTTTGTTTTTCTGTACCATTTTCGTGATGAATGCATCAGTATTTGACTATTTGATCATACATTGTATACAGTAAAGCACGCATATAACGAAAAATCAAAAACACCTATCTTGAAACAGTCCCTTATACTTAAACTTTTACTATCTATGCTTATTTTTAATTTGACAATCACTGTATCAGGTACAAGTATTTTAGTTAATTACAGGTATGCTAAGAAAATATTAACTTTTGAAATAATCAGGCTTTCAGATATTTATTCCCATGGGACGTGGGTCACAAAAATCGTACTTTGAGACAATCCCTAGAGTGTTATACGCATTTATTTCACATAAATCCTACTTTATCACCATCCCTAGAGTTTTAAACAACTTTAAATTATTATTTTTATTTAGTGTAAAAGTAAATTGAAGAATAGGGAAATAAAACGACACAATTTATTTTGCCAAGGTATTTTCAATGAAAATTTCCCCCCAAAATATGCCATTCACCAGAGTTTGACACACCCCCTTAAAAAATCTAGGCCGATGACCTATTTATTTTTTGGCATTATTTGCTACTAAATTATCTTGTTAATATTGTTTCTTAATATGAATAAAAATTCTATTGCAGAATTTTTTTAATCATCACTTTTATATCACAAACTCGCATTTTCCCATTACTTCCTATAGTAATCATCGATTTTCGTTGCCTACTTTTGAAACGCTCCCTATTAAAAATCTATATCGATGACCATATATTTTTTTGTCGATTTTAACTCACAAAAAGTCACTTTACCTCATATCAAAATTTGAGTAAATTTTCTATTGTAGAAATGAATTAGGTCCGTCGTCGTTAAACTAATAACAATTTCTGCAAAAATGTATGACATCATATAGGAGGGTGGAATTAGCGGAAAGAAAATATCAGTGTCATATAGTATGAACGGGGGTTTGTTTGTTGTTAAGTACTCCAAAATGAGTTATAAATTGATTTGTTACTTCAATGTTTTACATGTAACACATCTCTAAAAAATAATCTATAGTCTACGTATTTACAAAATTTAATTGTATTTTAATCATTTTAGAGCATTTATTATGCCAGGATTTAACATTAAAAATCAGATTGTGTATATTTCTTTTCATAAAATGTTTCAGCAAATGCAAACTTTTCTACATCCCCATAGACCACCCGAAAACAAAAAATAAAAATATGGATTGATAGCGAAGTTAAGACTATGGAGTATGATCAATGGAACTTGAATCCTATATAACGAATTATCATTGTAGCCACTCAAATATCCCCTTCCCACAAGCACTGAAAATATAAAGTACGGGAGCTGCAAAATTCCGAAATCATCAAAATGATATCAATTCGCTTGGTCATTAATTGGCTGTTTCCAAACGTAGCTCTGATGCCTCACTCTGTTTTAAGACCTCTATTTTCGATTTATGAAAGAAGGGCAGGAGAATGAAAATTAAAATTTGGCATAACGCCATAAACACAGTTGGTATTACAAAAAAATTCAAAATACTGCTAAGATTATTGGTCACAAAAAGTGAATCACGCCTGTTGAAAAAATTATAATCAGCACCAACAGTGTCGATAGAGATCGAATAATAACCTTCTTTGCTGAGTGATTTACAATGTATAAATGTCAATGTTTGTTCAGATGAAAACGCTCATACGCAAAATTAACAGTATTCATGTTGGACCAAAAAGTGGGAACAAATACCACAATGGCGACAGATACGAAAGTTGCCAAATCTGGATGGAAGACCTGGATAATTTTCTCTACGTTTCCTACCAGTAACAATTTACAAGATCCTGGAAATATAACCAGGAAGTCGCTTACTGCAAAAACAGGAATGCACGAAAATGTTATGGATTTGTACAAGCCAGCCCTAAAAATTTTGACAATAGTGATGAACTGGCCAAGGATACCAAGAATATAGACCAATCCAAATAAAGCAAGTAGGATGTACATTTCAGAACCACATTCAATGTAAACACAAGGTATTTTCCAGATTATTGTACTCTAATTTGTACAATTCTGGCCCTGTATCTCAAGATAAAATGGTGATGTTCGTTGTGAAGTTGTTCTTCTCAATCAGCAGATGGTTTCCTGTAGAAGTCGTTTCATTCCGATCCATATCTAAAAAAAAGAGCTTGCTGGGTCAAGAAAGTTACGATTTCTTAATAATATTTTCAAACAATTTCATACACATTTATTTAGCATTTTAAGAAATTTGGCTGGTCGATCTGTCTGTCTGTCTTTCAACCAAGTTTCCTTTCATTTTCTTCGCAGTGATTGTACATACTGAAATGGAATTTGGTATCAAAATTTTCATTAAAATATTTAGGTCAAGTTCTGTTTGAGTACGATCGAGGCATGAGTTATGTCCCTTCGACTTAAAAAAATTCAAGTATTTGCTGTTTTCTTTCATTTTTTGCTCAGAGATTAGACCTACAATTGTATACAGATTTTCCATAAGAATGTCTGGGTCAAGTTTTGTTTTGGGTATAATCGAGTCTTTTTTTACCCTTGGACTTCGAAAAATTCCAATAACATGTATTTGCAGTTTCCGCTTATTCTGAGTAGAAGTTGAACATACTGAAATGAAATTTGGTATATAGATTTTTCATCAGAATACCCAGGTTGAGTTTTCTGTTTTGAATACGATCGATCCATTTTTGAAAGAACTATGCCCCTTGGAAAAATTCCAATTATTTTGGAGGATGTCTCATCTCATATCGTTTGCTGATTTTTTTTTATGATTCCTTCACGCATTTCAGGTATAATATCCGAAATATTCCTTGAGTAAAAATGTAGTTGATATATTTGTTAAAGAAATAAACTCTCTTTTTATTGATACGAAGAAGTTGGCCAAAATCTAAAATTGGTAGATTAGCTTTAGTAATTAACTTTTTATCATAATTGGGTCAGAAATGATGTGGCAGTTTAAAAGCTTTGTTTATTACAATTCTAATATATATATATATATATATATATCCAAAGTTTGTATATAATAAATTATATAATAGTCACACTGTCCGGCAATGAATATTTAAAAAAAGAAAAAAACGACAACACAAGTTGTAAAACGTTAGCGCTTTCATTCAAATTCTTCAGACGTATATATATATATACGTTGTCAACAATACAATGACGTCACAATGAATATATATATATATATATATATATATATATATTGGTTTTAAAGACTTAATAAAATGTTTCTCTTTTTCTCTTCTTTCTACCGTACTGTCTGTTAACAGTTTGTAGAAAGGGGAACACGGTAAATGTATATATATATATATATATATATATATATATACATTTATACAATATTTGACGTTTTTAGAATCACAAGACATATTAGCATTAACTTTAAAATCTTTGGGCTTTTAAAGGTATTTCCTTCTTTTATGTACGGACATGTTCCACAGCGACGGTAGGGCATTTGCTGACTGATGCATTATTTTGTTGAAAATGCGACTTGCATATTCTTCGGTTGCCTCTTATATTTATGAATTGGAAATTTTGAAGAACTTTTGACATTTTTTCGTCGGTTTTAAGAACTATAGATGTTGAACAAATGGGGTCATGTTTCTATTTCTTGGATTGTGGGTCGTGGATATTTTCTCCTCTGTAGTAGACGGCGGATTAATTAATTGGTTACGGCCCAGTTCTTCGGCTTTTTTAATTCCATCTTCTATAATTTCTAATGGATATTTCTGATATACCCTTTCAATTCTTTAAGACGTTCCTTCCTTCGTGCCTCATCACTGCTATGGTACAGATTCTTCTCGATAAATTATATATAACGCTTAGTATGTCTGGGGTGGCATGATGGAGGTATTGGTGTGTGTCTGTCGTTTTGTATATATAGTTTCTATATATATATATTAAATGTATATATATATATATATATATATATATATATATATATATATATATATATATATTTTCTCATATAGTATATATATAATATATATATATTTAACTCTCATTACCTCGTTCTAGAAACTGCACATACGTAGAGCATGATCTTGCATATCGGATTAACTGAGAGATATATAGCTCCGTATGTAGGTGATGAAGGTATATTGCTGCATAAGTAAGGGGGTTGGTGATTGAAAAGTTAAAGTCACCACGTGCACGTTTATCAAAGAGCTTGCTTCTTAGATTGCCATTAACGTCTTCTTCAAGTAAAATATCCAAATATGAAACAGAAGTGTCGGACTCTGTGGTATCTTTTTATCTCAAGCCATTGTTAATTGACAATACCTCGTTCATATATTTAAATGTCGAGTTGAATGTCACAGCAAGTGTTTTCTTCCTTGTATGTATGAGATTTAGGACAAATCCTGCTTCATATAGATAAAGAAATAGGTCTGCTAATATCGGGACACAATTGGTATCTATGTGGATTCCAATAGATTGTTGAAAGATCAGGTCAGCAAAAACCTTATAGATGTCAATAAAAAAATCAGGCATGTTTTTTATGTCAGCATCAGAGTAAGCGTGTGTACAATTTGAATGCTTTTAACAAAAGGATTTTGCAAATGTCCTATGACAAAGTAAGTAAATTTATGAGTTCCATTTATATTGAAAAAGCAGCTGTCAATGATATAAAAAAGCCTGAACGTTAATTAATCGAAGGGAGTAATTGCTTGAAGGAACTGGAGCAGGAACGTTTACACTTCGGATATGGGAATATCCCGAATGTAATACGTCACCGCAAAAATGATGACGTCACAATTCTCAGAGCTGTACCAAAGATATATTGAGGATGAACATGGTAAACTGACATTGATAGTTCAATGTATTCATGATTTTACCCAAACTCACCCCAGTCCTATGTATGCTTTCTTGTCTTCGATTCATGATAACGACTACATTTCCCAATACTTGAAGGAACTGGAGCAGGAACGTTTACATTTGGGATATGGAAAATACATGTAATATGAATTAATCTACTTCATGTTTTAAAATATTTTGTTCACAAGAATCTTTACTATCAATTTCCAATTTTATGATTTTTTCAATTTTAAACGCTTTTAAATATCTAGTGGATACAATGAGATTAATTAAAGATGAAAGAAATACCATGGCAAGTACAATTATCAGCTTTATATATAGACAGATCAAAAACAACCATACGTGTATGATATAATTTCTAATGATCATTGAATTAAAAACTTTCTATTAAAAAGAAATATCTTTCATAAATGATAATTTTTAATTGAAAATTAATTAAACTTTCCCTTGCATAAATTTTCAGAAGAGCCAGAGTTTAAGAAACCCTGATCTTTCAACTAGCGTCACATATATCATAAATTATGTGGAAGATTACGCCATTGGATGGACCAAACATGAAGAAGAAGACGTTAAGCCTTTGTCAAAATGGCATATAGTTAATATAAGTATTAGATGTATGTTTAAACGTCGGAATTAACTAGTGATATTGGAATAATATGAATAGAGGAATGTTTTATCCCAGAAAGTAATATATTTAAATTCCATGCAAATATTTACAAACAAATAACTACATATGCGATGGATTCTAAGTCAGAGACCCTATTCTGTATGCGATATTCGCTAACATGAAATTACCAAAATTATTAAAATTTCGACATTTTCTAAGGAATTGCCATACAATCCTCCAAGAAAAAACTGTGTGATACATGTACTAAACACAATATTAATCTAAGTTACATGCTCTTCTCCTAACTAATTTAGTAATCTGTATAACAAATGTGAAAATAGGCTCCTGGTGATGGCGGATTTACAGCTAATTAGTATACTATCATAATCATGATAATCCTCGTCTATATCATACCACTGAAACATTAGATTAGTGTCGAGTCAAGTGATTTGAGGTAAGTGGCTGATGGGAACTACTGTCTTTGAAACATAATATCACCTTTACAGACTGCCAAAGTTTTGCTGAGATAGTCAAGTCTTAGCACGGTACTTGGATATTTTACTAGAAAAGACGTTACACCCATTCTCAATATAAGGGCGCAAATAATGTCGCCTCGTTTTCATTTAGAAGAAATACCACTGATGTAATTTTTAAATCAACATTATAGTCATATAACAGTGAATAAGAATTCATATAATTATCGATCTGAAAGGGTATTTAAGGAGTTCAATATTCAAATATAGTAGCCTATTTAAAATGTACGTTACTGTCGCCGAGGCAAATATTATGCTGAATCCCCTCTGTGTAATATATAGTTTTGATTCTCAAGTAAAAATTTTCTGATAAGTTAAACCTTGTATCATATACACTTCTTTTCATAACAATAAATACATTTTCTTTGTGATAATAAATAATTTTTATTGTGCAATGTCCCTGTCGCTTAATTCTATTTTAACCACATTACAAGCAAACACAAAGATTATACACCTGATAGTTTTGTTCTCCTTTATTTATTGATGGGCTAAATTTGAAATTTCAAAGGGTTAATTACTCCTACATAGATAATGAAACATGAAATTGAACAATTTGAGCAACTTTTATAAATATGTTTACGGAATGAAAGACATTTTCAATCGTAGAGATAAGAAAGAAATGTACGTTACCTATATTCTTCCATTAAGAATATATATTAAGTAGAAAATATGAGACGACTCTGAATAAGCAACCCATTGTATCCTGTAAACTGGCAAAGACGTTTTGCTTAACACAATTAAAAATTATTTTTTACATGAAAAGTGATCATTTGAAATGTACGTGACTGAAATGTACGTTACCATGAAATTCGAATTAAGTGAATCTCGCACGAATTTTCATGTATTCTCATACTTTCACACACTCGAATGTGTACACAAAGTAAAGTTTCAAAGGTTGGAGGTCGGCTAAATCCCAAAATTAACGAAAAGAAACGTTTCTGCTGAGGAAAAAAAATATATTAAGGTCAATTATATGTAATATAATTTTGATACCTGGTATATATTTCTGAATACGAAATCTGTATGATGCATTTCTTATGATATACAAGTTCAAATAGTATCAATATATTGCGTGTCTAACGTACGCTTGTGGAAGAGAATTGATTTTTATATTTGAAATGTACGTTACGAATGGTAACGTACATTTTGCGCATTTCTAACTTTTTTAAATTTTTTTTATTTAGTCAATTAATAGCGTTTACACGAGCGAAACAAAATTATTGTTACAATCCATTTGACAAATGACCACATAAATCCATCTAAATGCACCCCAATCCTCGTAAATGTAGTGGACTGTTACCACTTGCTAGAAAATGTATTTCTATGTGTCTTAAATTCATCTTTAGCAACCTTTTTGCAGTTTGTTTATTTTTAATATGCGACTTTTCGTCAATATAAAGTTAATTGTTGTTGGTAATTTAAAACAAGGTATTCATAGGCTTATAATTGGTAAAAAACCAAAACGAAACAAAAAGAAAAAGGAAAAAGAAACAAAACAAATGAATCCAGAACACAAGACGGTCACGTACATTTCAAATATTGAAAGGCACACAATACTCAGTTTTGTTTGAATCATTGCATTTTAGGTTATATTTTTCCAGATCTGCCGAAAATTACGTATGTTTGTGTTTTCACAAACGATGTTGCAACATACTATTAAAATGAAATTGTTAACAAGACTCTCGATGGATATATTCGGAATAGATTTATGTTAAGTTTCAATGGCCAAACACAAGCATTTATTAGATCATAGCAAAATACGTCTGACTCTTTTTTTGTCTGTACCCCTTGCACACAGGTAGAAGTAACTAGGCTACGACCGGTGTCAATTTCAACGAAACAGCACAAAAGAATGGTAATGAACTGAGATGGAGGGGACTCCCCAATAATATATTAAATGAACGTTACCGAAGTGACATGACATTCATGTAGTTGATGACAAATAACCACGTTTGTTACCATATTATTTCTTATATTACTGCGTTAAAACGCTTCATTGAAATGATTTTTATGTCAATAATTGTTTTTTTTCCAATATTTTCTTATTACTAATTTACGTACATTACAAGCTTGAAATGTACGTTACCTACTCATATTCTGAGGCAATCGTGTCTTAATAGTGATGATTGTGACATATAACACAATGTGATTACATAGAGAATCTTTTTTGGAATAAACTGAAACAAAACTATGAATTTTTAGATGAATTTTAAGCTTTTTATTTAACAGAAATATATCTTGAAATGTACGTTACATTTACGTAGTTGTCTAAATCGGCATGGATATATGTTAAAATAGACAGTAACTACAAAATATAATTTTACTACATGTACATGTTAAGTTCCACTATCTATAGAAAATGACAAGATTCTAAACTGATCGCTCTAAACAAAACAGAGAGAAAAATTTAAAGCATATATTTAAAAAAATGTTTTTATTCATCTGGGTCAAAAAGTAACCTTTGTTTTTTGAAAGGAAAAATCAAGCGCACGTTCGTATGCCGAGAAAATATGTTGCTGACAGAGTTGGTAGGATGTACTGGTGTTAAGATGAGATATTCCAATTGTGATTTTAATGACTACATTTTTGTTTACATATCTTTTTGGACATTGAAGAAAGAGTAACGTACATTTCAAGCTACATTTCTGAATAAAATCACCCTCTACTTTACCGTTTTGTCATTATTCCATGTATTAGAATTTGATGAAAAAAAAACTGGAAACAAAATCTTCAGATATTTTCTTTCAAAGGTAATTGACAGAAAAATTGTTATCTTGAACTTCATTTTTTAAAAAATCAGAGAGGCATTTGTGCCCTTATATTGAGAATGGGTGGTTAATGGAACCTGACAAAAAAGCTACAAATGATGACTTTAACTTCGTAATATGATAATTAATATGATGTTTCTAATGAAAATCTATGGTCACAAACAGTGCTTTTCGATAAGTTGACTTGTTTCTTTTCAGGGAAAAAATTTTCAGTTAATACTTTAATTAATATCATTTTCTTAGTTTAAAGAACAAAACATTTGTTTGTGGTTTAAAAAGGAAAATAAAAATGCATGGAAGATCACATATTTTCGAGGGGTTAGTTTTTTGTGGTTTTAGGAAAACCTCTTGGTTCCTGACGATTTGATTTCGTGGATGAAGAATTATTGAGTAGTTATGTATGTAACACTTTACATATCGTGGTGGACATGAATTCTTAAGTATCTCCACACCTCGAAAACAAGGAAAATTAAACCGAGGTGTTAATAACAGTTATGTATAGTGTAAATTAGCACCTTGAGTGTTACAAAACAATGTTTGTTTTGAACATAATTTATTGAAAATAACAAAAGGGATTGGACACAAGTTCTGAAAACTTAGATAGTCCTCTCCCACACATAAAATCGGAAAATTCCAAACACAATTTACAAAATATTACAATAACATAAACATGTACAGTATATAGAAGAACAAAAACATATATTTTTATGAATAAGGAAATAATTTCCATTAAAAATGATGGTGATAATAAATACAATGTTGATATTATCAAATATATAAAATAATTTCTACAGAGAAAATACAACTAGTGTTAAATAAAACGAGCTATATCTTGAATAAATGTTTGTACAATACCAAATATTTTGTCATTTTTTCTGCGAAGAAAAGAAATCATCTCCCAATGGCAATTTATGCACATTAATCTTTTTTTTTTACATTATGATATACAAGTAATGCATTCATCATTAAACGTCTTGGTTCAAAATATTTTATACACACAGAGAAAAAATGATGATTATCAAAACAATATTAAAATAAGAAAGAAGAACTTATCATAAACAACTTATAACATATGTCTATAAAAATTATAGAACTGTAGCTCTCCGAAAAAATATATATTGATAGACCGGAGAGGTATATAGTGCCACCCATTGAAAAAATTGTATATTTATTGCGCACAGAAAAGTGTGCTGTTTCCCGATTTATTTCTCCATGTTTCTAAAACTGTCATCTCAAAATATTACTAACCGTGTGTTCCTAACATACTTTTTCACTGTTTCCAAAACAAAACATTCCTTGTGATTGTTTTTAATAGCCCTCCTGGCCCTGAAATTGAGATCTATACTGCCAGTTTGGTTTACAAGATAATTCGGTCCAACGCGCTTCGTACAGATGTCAACTACGAAAGTGATTGATAGAGGAGTAAGGACTTTATTCAAATCTATCTTTTTTGCAATTGAGATTGAATTTGGAAGAATTAATGCAGAACCAAGCGCACTTTTTGTGCGCAATAAATATTCAGTTTTTGCAATGGGTGGTACTGCAGCTCTCAGGTCTATCAATATAATTTTTTAGGGAGCTACAGTTCTGCAGCTATGAATGTTTATTGTAAAATAAGTTTCTTATAATTTTTGACGATTTAATACATACATCTGCATAATTTACTCTATTGGACGACTTGACCATATCAATATCAATGTTATTTCTATTATACACATGTATGTTGATCCGAAATTCAACTTAACTCTGTTTTAAAAAAAAAAACTGTTCCCATGATTTCAAAATATGGATGCAGTTATATTATTTATAAACCACCAGGCTCTGGATATTCAATCCTCTAGATTTGTTTATTTTTGTTACAATATATCCAATTATCACCTCATTCTTCCTTTCAAATCAACCAGAAAAGATGCTTACTCCTCCCAGGCACCTGATCCCAACAACTTCCAAGGGGCCTTGTTTTTAATATCCTGCTCACAAATTCCTTTTTTTTTTTGGAGAGAGGGGGGGGGGGTTGAGGTCTTTGTACGTTACCCTTTTTTCTTTATTCTGATTTAACTATGTACTGATCAGTCCGTTTTCCCTATCACTGTCCTATGGACAGAGCAGCAGTGACACATCAAAAGTAGGTCTGTGTTTTGACCTGATCTACTTGTTATTGGATTGAACACTGTTCTGTCTTTTCATATTTCGTATTTTATTTCAAAATCACAAAATACTATAGCTGGTATACAATACAAAGACATTATTTTTTGTTTATAACCTGTAGAAAGAAAAATGTCAAAAACAAATGAATGTCGTTGAAAAATATATAGTCATTTAATATAACCTTCAGCATGAGCAAATACCCATAATAGAGAAAATATCAGTGTCTTATACAATATGAACGGGGGTTTGTTTGTTATTGAGTACTTCAAAAAATGAGTTAAAAATTGATATCTTACTTCAATGTATTATTTTTGACACATCTCTAAAAAGAATAATCTATTGTCTACGTATTTTCAGATATAAAATTGTAATTTATTCATTTTGGAGCATTTATTTTACCAGGATTTTACACTGAAAATCAGGTTGTGTATTATTTCTTTTCAATTAGTGCTTTTGCAAATGCAAACTTTACTACATCCCCAAAGATCGCCCGAAAACAAAAAATAAATATATGGATTGATAGTGTAGTTAATAGTATGGAGTGTGATCAATGGAACTTGAATCCTATATAACGAAATGTCATTGTAACCATTTAAATATCCCCTTCCAACAAGCACTGAAAATACAAAGTACGGGAGCTGCGAAATTCCAAAAATTATCAAAATTATAACAATTCGCTTGGTCATTGAATTGGCTAATTCCAAATGTAGCGTTGATGCTTCACTTTGTTTTAAGGCCTCTATTTTTGATTTCTGAAAGAAGGGCAAGAGGATGAAAATCAAAATTTGGCACACCACCTTAAAAACAGTTGGTATTATAAAAAAAGTTAAAATACTGCTAAAATTGTTGGTCACATAATAGAGAACCACGCCTGTTGAATAAATTATGATCAGCACCAACAGTGTCGATAGAGATCGAATGATAACCTTCTTTGCTGAGTGATTTACAATGTACAAATGGGGATATTTAATCAGATAAAAACGCTCAAATGCAAAATAAACAGTATTCATATTGGACCAATAATTGGGAACAAATACCAGTGCGGCAACCAAGACGAAAGTTACCAGATCTGGATTGAAGACTTGGATAATTTTCTCTACGTTTCTTACCAGTAAAAATTTACAACATCCTGGAAATAAGACCAGGAAATCACTAATAGCCAAAACAAGAATACAAGAGAATGTTGTCGATTTGTAGAAGCCAGCTCTAAAAATTCTGACAATAGTGATTAACTGGCCAAGAATACCAAGAATATAGACCAATCCAAATAAAGCAAGTAGGATGTACATTTCAGAACCACATTCGATGTCAACACAAGGTATTTTCCAGATGATTGTACTCTCATTTGTACAATTCTGTTGGCTTTGTATCTCAAGACAATTGGTGATGTTTGTTGTGAATTTGCTCCTATTTTCATTTAGCTGATGGTTTTCTGGAGGAGCTGTTACATTCTGTTCCATATCTTTAATAAAAAATAAGAAGAAAGCTTGTTGAGTTCAAGAAAGTCACGATGTTTATATATTTTTTCAAACAAATATATGTTTAGCAGTTTTTTGCCCCTTCGAAGGGAAAATATATGATTTTGCTGTCTGTCGGTCAGTCTGTCTGTCGGTTCACCAAGTTCCATTCATTATCTTCGCAGTGTTTGCAAATACTGCAATGAAATTTGGTATACATATTTTTCATAAAAATATCAATGTCAAGTTTTGTTTTGGATACGATTGAGCATTCGTGACAGAGGTATGCCCTTTGGACTTCCAATTCTAATTATTTGCAGTTTCCGCTCATTCTCTTTGCAGAAGTTGAACATAATGAAATGAAATTTGGTATATAAATTTTTCATCTGAATATCTAAGTCGATCGAGTTCTGTTTTGTATACAATCGAGCCATTTTTGAAAGAGTTATGCCCTTTGGACTTAAAAAAAAGTCTACTTATTTGGGAGGAGGGATGCATACGTTTTCACAAACATCTCATGTTTTCATTAAAAAAGGCAATTACATACAATGTAATAAGTAATCATACATCTAATCTATATTGGAATATAAGCCTATTGGAATGGGAACTCAACATTGCAACATGGAGCATTTACATATAGTTGATTTAATGTTATCTATTTGAAGTTTATCTTTAAAATGAAGACAAATTAAGTATAATTTAATATTGCACAAAAAATTTTAATGAAGCACAGTGCAAGCTTGTACATGTTTCTCTGTTTCCTCTCAAATTTCTTGCTGATTATTTTTTACAATTCCGTCGTTCATTACAAGTACAATATCTGAAAAAGTCTAAGTGTGAAAATGTTGTAGTTTATGTTATTTAACAAAATGAATTATCTCTTTATATAGACAAAGAAGTAGGCCTGTGTTCAAAGTTGGTAGCCAGGTTAGATTTAGTAATTATCCAATAGAAGAGCTTTTGATATTTGGGTCAGAAATGATCTAGCTTTGTTTATATATCTTTTTTCTTTTTATAAAATTATACATATTAAATAATTTAATTGCCTAGTTTTAATTGTACATACGTAGACCATGCTCTTGCGCATCGAATCAACTGAGAGATATAAACTCCGTACGCTGGAGATGGGGTCACATTGCTGCATAACTAAGAGAAGTTGACGATTGAAAAATTAAAGTCATCACGTTTATCATACAGTTTGATTGTTAGCTTTTTCAAGCAAAATCCACAAATATGAAACAGACTCTGTAATATCATTTATCACAAGCTCACCGGGATATATCGTATCAAAATAAAAATGGAAATAACCATTGTTTCTTGACAATACGTCGTCGAAAAATCTAAATGTCGAGTTGAATGTCACAGCAAGTGTTTTTTCTTCTTTGCACGTACAAGATTTTGGAAATATCCTGCTTTAAGGTACTCAATGTATAACGACCATATTGTGTACCTAATTAATAAATGGTCCGATATTTTTTATCATCGTAGCAATTTCAAGGTGTTTTTAAACTGAAATGCTCCACCAGAGGAAATAGCAAAATGTTGATTATTGTCCATTTTATTGCACCTTGAATTTAACATTTAAGTCTATGGGCTGCGCATGTGGGTTTTTTTTAAAGATATTGTAAACAGTATCTGAATTTGAAACAAATCTCTTGGTAAAAATTTGCATTAGCTATCTATTTATTAAACTATATTATTTTTATCATTTATTCCAAGCTCTCTGATTGGCTCAAACTTGATCACATGATTAAGTATATAACAGCATAAAGACTTGAGTTACTATTTATAGAATCTGAAATGCATATCGACTTGATGTTTCTAAAAATTTAGATAATTTGCTGTACAAAAAATAGTACTGATTTCAATTATAGCTTATACGGTGCATGATTTCATGTTTCTAAAAATAAATTATTTACGTAACAATGCATTTAATTAGGATCTACTTTATATTAAAACATATTGGATATTTTTTTCAAAAATTGTTACTCAACATAATCAAATAAATGAAGTATTTTGAATAAGTAAATCCTCTTAATTACTCCATCAATATAAAGGAAACACATTTATATTAAACAGCTTAAATCATTATGATTTGGATTTTTCCAAAAGTTTCTTGGAATGTTTAAGTATCCACATCTGAGTTACACTGCTTCTCGGATATACTTTTGCAAAGTACTCTGAAAGTTTTTCCTTAACTACTCTTAATATCTTAGTAAAGAGTAAAGAAAGATGCTTGGTTAAACATTTACTTGCACCCGCAACGTATCTTTGTAAGGATTTTTTATTAAGTTTCGAAATTTGATATAGATGTGGCATTCAGATTAATTTTTGTTGGTTGTACGTACTGTTCATGTAATCTATCTAATTCTTTTTTCAATTCTGGATTATTGAATACAGAAGGATAAATTGTTTCTATATTGCCCCTAAATCTTTAAATGCGCGGTTGTAACATAGATCTGATACATTTAAATCATAGTCATAAAGTATCAACGTCTTCTTTTTCATATCTGGCCCATCGTATGGCGTAATCCTATACAGAATCCACAATATTTATGAAATTCCAACGGCAGTTGGAGGATCGAAATTCCCTATATTTGGAACCTTATAAAAATAGTAATCTACGGTCCTCATTATTTTCAATTACAGGTAACTCTTGGTGGCTCAAACTTCGATCTCTCGAAGTTCTTGGTCGCTCGAAGTGAGTCTCAACTCGGGTCAACATTCAACGTTACACCGGTCCCGAATTTTTATATAACTAAGCAAATTTACTCTTGATTTCTCAAACTCTAGATCTCTCGAAACCCTTGATCCCTCGAAGTCAAAGTGCAGTCCCGCTATGCATATTCTATTGAAATTTACCCTCATAACTCGAAGTGGCTTTATGTATACAAAATAACATAGTTAGCTTGGACATTTTAATGACCCCAGGCATAAGACGCGGGTCTCGCGAAATGGGATTTTTATTCAGGTGACCCTTATACTGCAAGGTGACAATTGATTTAAAATTAATCTTATGTTGCCTGCATGCTATTAAAATGATTATCATCGACTGTATTACGATAATTTAGAAATGCAGTGTCACTGAAAAATTGAAAATGCAGATTACAAGACGAAACACATAATAAATTCAATTTTTATTTCGTGTCAGTACGTATGCAGAAACAGCCTCAATGTCAATACGATGACTATTGTTGGACAAATACTTACAGAACTTCGTTCAATGCACGTGTTTGGAAAAATCACGATGCTATATACCATGCAACGCTGTAAAATCTGTTTTCATATGCGTAGTATGATGTCCGTATTACAAATAATAGATAAATAAACATAAAATGCCGATGTAAATTTTTTGTTACACTCAATTTAGTAAATCTTCATCTAAAATTTAAAAAAAATATCGCTGTTTTATAAAAGCCACCTGTGAAAGGTTAGCACTGCATGAAAATCATTACATGAAGTAAGACTAATTATCTGTCAAACAAAGTTAACCCAGAAAAGTTCCGGATTCTTGAAACCTATCGAGAACCCTTGATCTCTTGTGTTTTCCTCGGTCCCGCGGACTTCGACGTATCGAGAGTTACCTACATTTTCAAAAATTATTAGTCTACATAAGAAATATATGTACAAATCTTTGTGAATATAATTTGGTTTTTGAAAGGCTTACCCATAACTGATCTTCAGAAAAGAAAGAATGCAGGTTTTTCCAAGGAGTCCAACGATGAATATTTCAATTCAAGTGGCTTTAATTTTAAGAAGCACTCTCACTGTTTAAAGAATGTCTTAAATTTTTATATATATAAAGGAAAGCAGTATTGCGTATGCGAGGAGCAAATATGGTGTTAATTAAATTAACACATTTTAAAGAGCGAAAACAACAACGCTTACTAAATTATATTTTTGTCATTTAGCGGCCTTTTATTAAATTTACACGCTGAAGAAAAATTTCCTCGTGAAAATAAGGTATTTTATAGAACAAATGAGATATTGGTTCGTGAAATGCTATATGTTTTTAAAAATATATATATATATCTGTTTGGAGAAATTTTATATTCGTTTGGTTGAATTAAAATTTGTTCCAGTGAAAAAACTATATCCTCTAAAAAAATTAGATAGAATGATACGGACAAGAATGATATTTGGTGGGACGATATATATATATATATATATATATATATATATATATATATATATATATATATATATATATATATATATATATATATATATATATATATATATATATATATATATATATATATATATATATATATATATATATATATATATATATATATATATATATATATATATATATATATATATATATATATATATATATATGGGACTTCGGAAATAAGATAATTTTTTGGATAAATAATTATTTACTCGGACAAACTAGTAAATCGATTGGGGGGGGGGGGGGGGGGCTGATTTAGACAAATACAAAAAAAATATAATTAATCTTTGCAACTACTTACACACACCCCTGCTCTTGAGTCGAGGAGTAAGGCGCTCTTCCTCATGCCGAGGGTCTGTATCCTCTGAGGGAAATGGAGACGGTCCTTCGGCTAAAACCGTATAAACGATGTTCTGTGTCGCAGTAGGTGTTAGCCACAATAGGTTTCCTTATTGCTCAATGGTCCTGATTAAAAAAATTTTAAAAATGTGGGAAAAAAAATCACGAGAGGGGCGCTTAACAACTAACAAACAAACAAACAACATCGATAATTATGTTCCCCAAACGAAGTTGGGGAACATATTGTTTTTACTCTGTTTCTTATTATTATTATTAAGGTCTTTCGTCTCCAACGGAAGACCTTATTGTTTTCGTTCGGTTTCTTTTTCCCTATTATTATTTTTCTTACCGATTTTGTGCACGCGATTTCCCGGAAACGGCTCGCCCGATTTTCACGAAACTTTCAGATCTGATAGATATTTATCTGAACCTTGTCGGAATTTTTCGTCGTTGATGACGTCGTTTCCGGTCGTGAGATATGGACGATTTTCTGATTTTTAGAGGGTCGGCTTGTCCAGAGATCTCCTCCTAAACGACTGAAGATATCGACTTGAGATTTTCAGTGAAGGTAGAGGAAGGATAGTAGATGTGACATTTTGCATATAGAGCTTTCCAGGTAAAAAGGCATAGACGCTCGCCTGGGCTCAAAAAATAGGCTCATACGCATCTCGCAAAAATTGATACGTTTTCTTTTATATCTTTTTACTGGTTAATATTTTGTTAATACATATATAATAAAAAATGTGCAATATATTAAGACCTTTCATTTGATATGAAGAAAATGGGGTTAGACGTTCAAATTAGGGGCATAGAGGGGCCAAAAGTCTCTCGTCTTTAACTCTTTAATGATCAATATTTTGTGATACATTACTGAAGCAAAGATATTTAACTTATCTATTTGCAACAATATATACTAAAAATTTGATCATATGTTACGTAATAAAGGGTCACAGGGGGCTAGAATGCTGAGTCTTTGACGCTTTATATTTCGAAAAGCGTGAATATTTTGATAGGCAATATTGAACAAAAGATGGTCAAAATAATATTCCCAACAATATGCATACTTTTAATTTGTTCATTTTTTCCGTCGACACTTCCGCTGTAAACCGGAAGTACATGTAATTTAAATACATGTACATGTATAGCGATTTTTTTTCATTTTCTAATGAATGTAATTGTTCATTATAGAGATTTAAAGAATGCGTAGCATCTTAATATTTCCACCGGAAGTACGGTTCGTTCAAATCGGAAGTTGTCTAAAAATGAGTATTTTCCATCGAAACTTTCAGGGATGATTACTGCATGCTTTATGTAGAGTTCATAGTAGTTTTGAGCACATACGGTGGCACCGGAAGTGAAGAAGTAGAACCGGATGTTTATTGGAATTGATAGATCCTACATTTTTTTTTTGTATTTCTAAACATATTTTGAAGAATTCTTGTGCCTTTTTGACATTTTTCATCCTATCAGTGGAATTATCCCAACACGGGTCTTATTCCATCAGATATCGGACGGAAGACCTACCCGTTGCTTGCAACGAGATAGCATCTAGTTAAGGTCTTTCGTCTTCACGGAAGACCTTATAGTTATTGTACTGTTTCTTATTATTATTCTTTTTATTATTTTTTTGACTTTCTAATTTTGTGTGCGCGATTTCTCAAAGACTACTTGATGGAATTACTTGAAATTATCAGTGAAGATGTGTTGTTACATGAATTTGATCTATCCGAGCGATTTTTTGGAAATTCCTTTTTGGTGCCAAATTACGGACCATTTTCTGAAATTAAAATGACATTTTGTCTACGGATAATCTCAAGAACGGTTAAAGATATCAACATGAAACTTTCAGGGATTATTGATCGTGATATATACCATCCAGGACGCGACCTTTCGTTCGTCGTCGGTACTTCCTGTCGTTAGGAGAAGCGAATTGAAAAAATCGCATTTTCTAACTTTTTTGTTTTTCAATATTTTTTATTTATTTTTGGAATGATAATAGAGACCCTTTGGTTGATGCTTACTGTATAAGTTGTTTGGATATTGGTTTGTCTGAACTCTAGATATAATCATTTGAAAATCTGAAGCGGGACCAAGATGGCGGCTGTCTCTGTCAACTCCGCCATTTCGCGAGTAGGGGTTTATGGAGGCAGCTGAGCGTTTGATTAAACCATTCTGATATAAGGATACATGAAATGTAAAAAAACTACTTGGACTCTCACGTAGTAGTGAAATGGTTGGAGGAGTTACCTCCGTTACTTGTTTATATTATAATAGATAATCAATGTAAATATTGTAATTAATTGGTCAATTGACAAAAGAATTATACAAGTATTATTGATAAATGATGTTCTGTTAGAAAATAATAATAGTGTTGCCAAAAGAAAGGCAGTCTGTTGTATTTTATCAATATGATATCTGATAACTTATGATCATTGATTAAGTTGAGGTACAAGGGGGCAGTATAGCCAATTGTCTTGTGACTTCACTTTGGTCCAGAAACCATTTAGTGTATCGATCAAATCGAATTGTGCAAAGTTGCCGTAGTCAGTGACTAGTTAAAATATAGCTGTGTGACATTAGCTATAGGTTTGTCATTAGGACAGGGAAGCTCTTACATGTACAAAGTTAAATACTGTGTAAGTATATTTTAGCTACTTGGCTAAAGTTATATAGGCAACTTGGTAAGCAGTAAGACACCAGGCAGGTGTTAAAGGCTAAATCAAGAGGCACCAGGCAGGTGGCTGTTGACTTATATAGTCAGTTGTATAGTGAGGCAATTGTCATATGGCACCAGGCAGGTGCCGGTATTAACTGAAGATATATAATTGTACAAAGCACTTAGGTCATTTGATTTAAAGACACCAGGCAGGTGTCATATTATTATCTGTATATATTGTATTCAATCATATCCCCAGTAAAACTCGGTAATCCGAGCACGGACCTACTGACCGCTCAGGTCCGACACGTTACAGTAGTAAGTTGCAATTGAGTGTCAATCTTAAAACTTAATTTCCGTTTCACTGCTTAAGTGTAACTGGGCTAGATACGATATGTAATGTGTACAATGTGTTACATATACTTTCTTAACGTCGAAATAAAATAAAGGCGCTAAGAATGTTTAATTCTTAAAATTTAATTGAAGCTATCATACCCATTTAATAGATCAGTCCAAAGAAAAGGCGTGAAATATTTACTCATGGCGTTTGACGCGAAATTATGAATGCTTTTTTACAATTCTTAGACAGGTGAACTGTTGCAAAAGTATACACAAGTATGTTTAGAGCAGTACTCCCAATAGCTTAATGGTTAGCGCGTTGGGGATAAAAAAGTAAAAAAAAAAAAAGCGCATTCACGTTGGCGACATGGGTTCAATCCTCCTTGTGACAAAAATTTTGAATCTCTTTTCAGCTCGATTTTACGTGGGTTTCTTTTCCTAAAACGGACGGAAGACCTCTCGTTGCTCGCAACGAGATCGTATCTAGTTATGTTCCCCAAACGAAGTTGGGGAACATATTGTTTTTACTCTGTTTCTTCTTATTATTATTATTATTATTAAGGTCTTCCGTCTTCACGGAAGACCTTATAGTGATTCTATTGTTTCTTATTTATTATTAAGGTCTTCCGTTTCAGACGGAAGACCTTATAGTGATTCTACTGTTTCTTTTTAAGGTCTTCCGTTTCAGTCGGAAGACCTTATAGTGATTCTACTGTTTTTTCTTATTATTATTATTTTTTCCCCCAAATCTTGTCGGCAAGATTTCTCAGAGATGGCTGGACAGATTTTCATGAAATTTTCAGGGATGATAGAGAACTAAAATACGCCCAGGCGTTTTCTTCATTTTTTCAAAATTCACTTCCGGTCGTCAGATTTGTCCGATTTCCGCTTTTTTCAAAATAATTTTGTCTAAGTCATATCTCAGAAACGGTAGTAGATAATGACTCCAAACTTATATGAGTAATAGATCTTAATAAGTAGGCATGTCCATTTGGGTTAAGATCATCCACCGTCACTTCCGGTCGTCACAGGAAGTGATCTAAAAAATCGAAAATTTCAACTTCTCTTTCACGAAACCTTTTTAGCACCACATTATAGCATCTTATTTGTAGTTTCGAAATATATCAGTCCCACCGGAAACAAAAACGACAACTTCCGGTTATAAGAGAAAAACTACATAATTTGAGTATTTTTCTTTCCCATAAATATTTTTTATAGATAAAGTATTTGTAATGATTTTTGGATATGTTATCTAGACTGCAAGTCTCTACAGTAACGTCAAATATTTTGTAAAATTCACTTCCGGTCGCGTGATATCCTGTCCTCAAAATGAGAAGTTATCATAGCTAGATCTCGTAAACGATAAGAGATGAAGACACTAAACTTATGGGAATGATAGATCTTGATGAGTAGATAATTTCATTTGGGATAAGATCGTCCGCCGTCACTTCCGGTTGTCACAGGAAGTGATCAAAGAAATCGAAAATTTCAACTTATCTTTATGAAACCCTTTCTGGCGTCACATTATTGCATCTTATTTGTTGTTTTGAAGTATGTCAGTCCCACTGGAAACAAAAACGACAACTTCCAGTTATAAGAGAAAAACTACATAATTTGAGTTTTTTTTTTCTTTCCCATGAATATTGTTTGAAGATAAAGTATTTTTAATGATTTTTGGATATGTTATTCAGACTGCAACTGTCTATAGTAACATCAACTATCTTTGTAAAATTCACTTCCGGTGGCGTGATTTCCTGTCCCCAAAATGGGAAGTTATCATAGCTAGATCTTGTATACGGTAAAGGATTAAGACACCAAACTTACAGGAGTGATAGATCTTGATGAGCAGGCAAATACATTTGGGTTAACATTGTCCGCCGTCACTTCCGGTTGTCACAGGAAGTGAACAAATAAATCAAAAATTTCATTTTTTATTGAATTTTTCTTAGTAATACATTATAGCATCTTATTTGTAGTTATGAAATATGTCAGTACCACTGGAAACAAAAACGACTACTTCCGATTATGAGAGAAAAACAGCATAAATTTAGTTTTGTGCTATCCCATTAATATTTTTTTTTATAAAAAGAGCATGATTTTACATGTTATTCAGACTGAAATGTCTAGAGTAACCTCAAATATATTTTCAAAAATTTACTTCCGGTCACGTGATTTCTTATCCTCAAAGTGAGAAGATAACATTACGAGATCTCCTAAACTGTAACAGATCAAAACACTTAACTTATATGAATAATAAACCAAGAAGATTGGGCAATAGATATAGGGTAAAGTGCGTTCGCCGTCACTTCCGGTCATCACAGAAAGTGATAAAAAAAATTGAAAATAATTTTGTAAATGTTATTAGGACTATAATTGTCTTATGTAACGTCGAGAATCGAAACTTGGTAAGTTACACCTCCGGCCGTTTGTTTTCCTGAAATCATTAAAAATATTATATGCCTTTTTAACATAGATAAAAGCTCATTCATGTAGATAAACAGAGGAGAACGGAAGACCTTCTTTGTTGCTGTAGCAACAAGAGATTCTAGTTCTTTTTCTTTTTCCTATTATTATTTTTGTTCCCTTTTTAAAAGCACGATTTCTCAGAGATGACAGAATGGATTCTCATGAAATTTTCAGGGATAATAGAGAGTAAAAATATCTTTCAGATGCAGTTTTCACTTTTTCAAAATTCACTTTCGGTCGTCAGTTATGTCCGATTTCCGCTTTTTTCAAAATAATTTTGTCTGAATCATATCTCAGAAACGGTAAAAGATTACGACACCAAACTTATATGAGTAATAGATCTTGATAAGTAGGCATGTCCATTTGGGTTAACATCGTCCGCCGTCACTTCCGGTCGTCACAGGAAGTGATCAAAAAAATAAAAAATTTCAACTTTTTCTTTTTTTGAAACTTTTTTGCATCACATTATTGCATCTAATTTGTAGTTTCGAAATATGTCAGTCCCACCGGAAACAAAAACGACAACTTCCGGTTTTAAGAGAAAAACTGCATATTTTCAGTATTTTTCTTTCCCATAAATATTTGTTATAGATAAAGTATTTGTAATGATTTTTGGATATGTTATTTAAACTGCAAATGGCTACAGTATTGTTAAATATCTTTGTAAAATTCACTTCCGGTCGCCTGATTTCCGGTCCTCAAAATGAGAAGTTATCATAGCTAGATCTCGTAAACGATAAAAGATTAAGACACCAAACTTATCTAGAGTGATAGATCTTGATGAGTAGGCAAATTCGTCTGTGATAAGACTGTCCGCCGTCACTTCCGGTCGTCACAGGAAGTGATAAAAAAATCAAAATTTTCAACTTTTCTTTCATGAAACTGGTTTATCATCACATTATAGCATCTTTTTTGTAGTTTTGAAATATTTCAGTTCCACAGGAAACAAAAAAGACAACTTCCGGTTATAAGAGGGAAACTACATAATTTCAGTATTTTTCTTTCCAATGAATATCAGTTATTTATAAAGTATTTGTAATGATTTTTGAATATGTTATTCAGACTGCAACTGTCTACATTAATATCAAGAATTTTTGCAAAACTCACTTCTGGTTGCGTGATTTCCTGTCCTCAAAATGTGAAATTATCATAGCTAGATCTCGTAAACAGTGAGAGATTAAGACACCAAAGTTAATGAAGTGGTTGATTTTGATGAGTACGCAAAAACAGTTAGGATTAGATCGTCCGCCGTCACTTCCGGTCGTCACAGGAAGTGGTCAAAGAAATCATAAATTTCAACTTTTCTTTTTGGAATACTTCTTGACACCACACTATTGCATCTTAATTGTTGTTCCGATATATGTCCGTCCCAAAAGAAACAAAAACAGCAACTTTCGGTTATGAGAGAAAAACTTTATAAATTGAGTATCATACTATCTCATAAATATATTTTATAGAATGAGTATTTGAAATGATTTTAGACACGTTATGCAGATTGCAAATGTCTCGAGTAACTACAAATATCTTTTTAAAATTGACTTCCGTTCACGTGATTTCCGGTCCTCAAACTGAGTAGTAAGCATAGCCAGATCTTTGCAATGGTAACAGATCAAGACAATAAACTTATATGAGTAATAAACCTTGAAGAGTGGGCAACAGATATAGGGATAAATGCCTCCGACGTCACTTCCGGTCGTCAAAAGAAGTGATTTAAAAAATCGAAAATTTCAACTTTTTTTCCATTTTTTTTGGCATTGCATTATTGCATCTAATCAGTAGTTTTGAAATATGTCAACCCCACCAAAAACAAAACAAAAAACAACTTCCGATTATAAGAAATAAAACTACGTCAAGATCAAAAGGTCAAGGTCATTGGAAAAGTATTAAAATTGCTTATATATGTCTCTCCCCTAAATGACCTTAGACTTTGATATTTGACCTTGACCTTTGACCTTGACCCTTACTCAATAGTTAGTAAAAAAATCTTTATTATATTTAGCTTGATTCAGCTTCAAGTGTTAAACTCAAGTTTATAATGTTTTTTATGCCGTTGACCTTTGACCTCGATAAATGACCTTGACCTTTAACCCCATTCACCCAAAGGTCACACAATCAAGCTTGAGTTCGTGGACATATTTACATCTCTCACTTTAACAAATACTTATATACACCCCCTTCCCCCTTTTTTTTCTTGAAAAAAATCAATACCAACATAGAAAAATTTTATATAACTCAAACAACATGGCATATTGACATGAAATTTAAGGATTGCAGTAGAAGACACTTCAAAGAAAGTGTCCTGAGAGTGTAACGGTGAGTCTCTGAAGTATATAATGAAATTCTAATGAGTATCGGAAAAAATACATTTTTTCTGTCTGAAATCTAGGTGCTGATTACATGTAGCATAAAAATTAATTAAAACTTGCATTGGCTATTTCTTCAGTTTTTATACGCCCGTCTTAAGACGGGACGTATTTTGTTATAGGCTTCATGTCCGTCCGTCCGTCTGTCCGTCTGTCCATTCGTGTCCGGCTCATAGCTTGAATACTATTAGACCTAGGATTATCAAACTTTGACAGTTGATACTTCTTGGGTAGACGGTGTGTCGCGCACAAAAAGTAGGTCGCTGTGACCTTTAATAAAGATGCTATGGCCAAATATGGAAAAATCCTGTCCGGCTCATAACTAGAAAACTATTAGACCTAGAGCTTTCAAACTTGGCAAAATTATACATCTAAGGTAGAAGGTGTGTCTCGGCCTATTTCAAGGTCACTGTGACCTTAAATTTAAGTGAATTTTTTTTTTAAAAAAACTAAGTCTTTAAAATTTTTAATTTCATAATCCTAAAAAATGTAAAAATATAGTTGTATCCTTATTTAAAAATGTTAAATCAAGTAAAAACTTATTTTTTCATTATATACTTTACAGCAATCTGTAACAAATGTTAATGTTTTGAGAGGAATTTAGTTTGTCCCATGGGCATAGTTATCAGACACTGGTCATGAAGAATTTTGATAGCAGAAATTCGCATGTCAAATTAGAGAGAATTAATGAGTTTATTGTCAGGAGCGAACTGGTAGTGCAGATCTCTTATAATGCAGCTTTTATCTTTAATCTCTTGGGAGTTGGGCAAAAAGAAATGGCCTCATAGAAAGTTAATTAAGAATTCTTGATGGCTAGTTAAGAAAAAGATCTTTCAATTGGTGTAATGTAATTGAAACAAATTGATGCTTTAAAATACAGTGTATAATAAAAACTAAATTAATATTGCATAATATAATTAAAACTAAGCCTTATTAAGAAATGTTAAATTAAGTAAAAACTTATTTTTTTCATCATTATAATATACTTTTACAAAAACTGTAAAAAGCAAACTGTAGCAAATGTTAATGTTTTGAGAGGAATTCAGTTTGTCCCATGGGCATAATTATCAAGCACTGGTTAAGCAAAATTTTGATAGCAGAAATTGCATGCCAAATTAGAAAGAAATTAATGAGTTTATTGTCAGGAGATAACTGGTTGTCTAAGACCATCTCTGTTAATTCAGCTGTTATCTCTTGGGAGTTGGACATAAAGAAATGGCCTCATAGTTGCTTGTGTTAATTAAGAGTTCTTGATGGCAATAGCCCAGATAAAGATCTTTCAATTAGTGTAATGTAATTAAAACAAATTGATGTTTTAGTGTATGATTAAAACTAAATTAGTATACTGTATAGTATAATATAATTAAAACTAATTATACATGTGTTCATTGAAAAAAAATTACATTTCAATTTTTATATATTTGCAACAAATTGCAGTCATGTCTTACTTAGAATTTTAAAGTCTAAAGAATAATGTATTTTTGATTTTTTTGTTAGACTGTAGCATTTCCATTATTCCAGAAAATTATGCAATTAACAATTTAAAGCTGCAGATGGATATTTGTTAAGTTCTAACACAGCCATGCAGTTTAGAATTATATGATGTATTATTTGTTATAATTAATCCCTACACTGTAAGTCTCTTAGAGATGTATATATGTACAATATTTTAAACATGATAAGAAATTGAAATTAGATCATTGAAATCTGTGTCAATCTTTTAATCAAGGTTATCTGATTTTTTTGCACCTTTACCAATTTATGATTATTGAACAATATATTTGACGGGCGTATCATGCTGTGGCGGGGCACTTTATTGTCAACAGCATTCGATTCTCCTGCTCTAATACGAAATTTTGATACCAAGTTTTCTTGATTTCTTTTATATGTAGAATTTATTTCAATTTTATTTACATTTAATTTTAATTGAAGGAATCTCGGAAATAACAATTTTTCCTATCAAATGAATTTCTACGCAATTCAGATAGGTAAGATAGATTGCAGTTATCACGCTTAGTATGTTGCAGTGTTGAGAAAATGTCCGTGACTCACAAATTATGACAAGAAATTACATGTAATCTGCCTAGTAGAGTGCACATGTACCAAAAATGCACCCCGGGACTACCCAGATTTTGGTTTGTTTTTCCGAGCAGGGTAAAATTCCCAGTATTCTGTAACTCAATCTATGCCCTAAAGAAAATTCACCAATTGATATGTGGTCATTCACCTTCTTCTAAGGCTTACGACTTTTCAGCTTAATTTCCTCTGCAACTGACCACGTGTATTAGTTTCGCATTTACAGCTCTGTATATGCTAAGTGTCATAGTAATACCTACATGATCTTTTTTTTTTCAGCAAGCACTCTGATTCACTGCAAATGTGTCTCATAATTATTCTAATAATTTTTCTACATCAAATATCACATCAAACAGGGAATATCTCAGTTTTTTAAGAAATTTGACCGGGACTTTACTACGAAACTATTTCTTTTACTACGAAACTATTTCCATCAACCTTAAAATATTAAGTTTACAAAATACCTTTAATGTTGTTGAACTCGATGGCTCAGTGGTTAACGTGTCCGACTTTCGTAATAATGGTTCTGGGATCGAGCTCAGGTGGAGGAATTTTTTTTTTTTTTTTTGCATTTTGTCTATTTTTTTTCTTTCTCTTTTTTTTTAAATAGAAAAATGTCCTTCTTACAGATAAATAGAGAAAAACGGAAGACCTTATTTGTTGCTGTAGCAACAAGAGTTTCTAGTTATTATTCTTTTTTTGACAAAATTTTGTGCAGGCGATTTCTCGAAAACTATTCAGCGGTTTTTCACGAAACTTTCACAAAATATGTGTCATTATATGAAGTTGTTACATCCGAAGAAAAATTTGGAAAATACGATTCCGGTTCCAAGTTATGGCCAATATTCTGATTTTAAAATGCGATTTTGTCGCCCCTTTTTATCGAAAATGGCTGAGGATATGAACTAGAGACTTATTGGAGATGATAGATCATGACTTTCTGGTTTGCAGAATCGCCTTTTCGTGCGTCGTCAGTACTTCCGGTCGTAACGAGATGTAAATTTAAAAAAATCGAATTTTCTAACTTTTTTGTTTTTCAATATTTTTCATTTATTTTTCGTATCTTAATAGAAACTCTCCCTATAATGATTACTATCTAATTTGTTTGAATATTGGTAAATCTATACTCTAGATATTAGCATTCAAAAATCTGAAGCGGATCCAAAATGGCGGCTGTCTCAGTCAACGCCGACATTTCGCAATAGGGGTTTACGGAGTCAGCCGAGCGTTTGCTCGAACGAAAATAACATAAGGATAAATGAAATGTAAAAGAATACTTGGATTGTCACGTCGTAGTTACGTTGCAATTCTGTGTCGAACTAACGTCTTTCTATAATTGGTTTTGACTGGTTCACAAAGTAGAAAAAGAAAAGACTAAATGTGCTGATGAAATTCGATACTTAATATCTTTCGCGCACAACGGAAAGACAGATCTTAAATCAGATTTATAAGTAATACTTTCTCAACTAAGAATATCGATGAATTGTAATCATAAAACTTAAGGACTGTTTTTACCATGCACATTTGTGTCATATTATACTAATAGAAAAGACAAAAATAAGAAAAATATTTTTTTAAAGATCGGTGAATGGAGTTTATATTAGCATTCTTGCCTCAAAGATCTGATTCAAGTTATTGAGCGTAAATGGTATCGATTCCTTGACAGTCATAGGGCGAGCCATGATTTTCGGCGAAACATTTCAACTTTTTCATAGAAGCTTAACTAATTGCTATAGTTCACTTTGGGGATAAGCAGGAAATTAAAAAAAGTTAAAAATTCATAGCCGTTTCATTGATTTTGTGTAACTTGCCTATGTACAATATGGATTTTGTAAAATGTGTTAAATATACATTCTAAACCTCAAATTTTAGGATATAAGAACGTTTTTTTTATTTCATTGAAGCTAACACACCTATTATATAGAACATTCCATAGAAAAGGCGCGGAGATTAACTTGTGGCGTTTGGCACGAAATTTTGAATAGTTACCGGCCTTTCATTATTCTAAGACAGAAGCGCTGTTGCAGATGTATATACAATTAGATTTAGAGAGGAGGTTCCAATAACGTAGTATTTAGCGCGTTGGATTTTCATGCTGGCGACTTGGGTTCAATCCCCCTTATCTGCAATTTTTATTTACTTATTCAGTCGACGTTACGTTTTTTTTTCGGAATCGGACGGAAGACCTCTCGTTGCTTGCAACGAGTCGTTTCTAGTTAAGGTCTTCCGTCTTCAGCGGAAGACCTTCTTGTTATTCTTCGGTTTCTTTTTCACTTTTTTTCTTACGTATTATTATTTTTTTTTTCTTACCGATTTTGTGCACGCGATTTCTCGACCCTAACTATATAATTTATCTAAGAATTGATAAACACACTAGATATTCGCATTAAAAAATCTGACGGGTTGAGTGTTTAGATGAACGAAACTTTATGAAATGTAAAGGATTCTTTTGATTGCTACATCGCAATTACGTTGCATTGAGTATACTTTTAACATGAGGTTTCCATTCTATTGAAATCGCTTTTGAAAACGGCTCGATGGATTTCAATGAAACTTTCAGGACTCATGTAACATTACTTTAACTTGATTCTGTTTTTTCCGTTTTGATGACGTCACTTCCGGTCCGGAAATATTGTCGATTTTATGTTTTTTGAAGGGTCAGGTTGTCCGCGAACGTTCTAAAAACTGGCTTAAGATAGAAACGTGAAAATTTCAGGTATGATAGTCCTAAGTCTATAGATGTGCAAAATGAACTTCATTTTTATCGGAAGTGCCGCGCGTCGACGCTCGCTATGGCCCGAAAATTGTCCTATCACGAATTTCAAAATTTTTACAACCTTTTCTATGATATCTTTTTACTTTGAAATATTTTGTTAAAACATATAGAACAAAAGAAGTGTAGAATTCCAAGATCTTTAAATGATATCTCGAAAAAAGGGCTGGCCCCTAAATGTTAGGGACTGGAAGGGCCATAAGTTTTTCCTTTATATCTCAAAAAGTATGGAGAATTTGTAATACATCAAAGAAGCAAAGTTGTTCAAAATGTCAAGCTTAATTTATTGACGTCGTCAAAAAACGTCCGACGACGTCACTTCCGGCCATACCGGAAGTAGTCAGAAAACGCGTATTTTTGCCATTCTTGACAAGTTTTTGGGTAACATATGTCAATTGAATCCTAAAACTTAATTTTCCGTCCGTCGTCGTCATTTCCGGTCAAACCGGAAGTGGCAAAAACTGCTTATTTTGTGTTCATTAACAAAGATTTAGAGGATTTATACTAATTTTTAGCGTTATTTCTCATTTTTGTAAAAAATAAAGTTACTTCCGATCAAACATGACGGAAGACCTTCTCGTTGCTTTGCAACGAGCTTTGCTCTAGTTATTAAGGTCTTCCGTCTTCACGGAAGACCTTATAGTGATTCTACTGTTTCTTATTATTATTGTTATTATTCTTATTTTTTAGACAAATTTTGTGCACGCGATATCTCGAGAACTATTCATCAGTTTTTCATCAAACTTTCAGGGATGATGCGCTCTTATATGCCATTGATGATTTTGGTAAAATTTTGGAACAAGTCGCTCCCGGTTCCAAGTTATGGCCATTTTTCTGATTTTAAAATGAAATTTTGTCAGTTCGAGATCTAAAGAACTACTAATGATATGAACTGGAGACTTGTTGGAGAACATAGGGCATTACTTCTAGATTTGCGGAATGTCCTTTTCGTGTGTCGTCAGTACTTCCGGTCGCTACCGGAAGCGAATTAAAAAAATTAAAATTTTCAACTTTTTTGTTTTTCATTATTTTCCTGTCATTTTTATAGGGTTAATAGAGATTCTTAAATGAATGCGAAATGTGTAATTTGTTTTAGAATTAAAAAAGCCAATCTTTAGAAATTCGCATGTAAAAATTTGAAGCGGTGTTCCCGATGGCGTAATGGTTAGCGCGTTGGATTTTCACGCGGGCGACCCGGGTTCGATCCCCCGTGTGACTGAATTTTTTTTTGCGACTTTTTCAGCTAGATTTTTCGTTTTTCATTTCAGAATCGGACGGAAGTCCTCTCGTTGCTCGCAACGAGATCGTTTCTAGTTAAGGTCTTCCGTCTTCACGGAAGACCTTATAGTGATTCTACTGTTTCTTATTATTATTATTATTATTATTATTATTCTTATTTTTTAGACAAATTTTGTGCACGCGATATCTCGAGAACTATTCATCGGTTTTTCATCAAATTTTCAGGGATGATGCGCTCTTATATGCCATTGTTACATTTGGAAGAATTTTGGAACAAGTCGCTTCCGGTGCCAAGTTATGGCCATTTTCCTGATTTTAAAATGAAATTTTGTCAGTTCGAGATCTAAGGAACTACTAAAGATATGAACTGGAGACTTGTTGGAGAACATAGGACATGACTTCTAGATATGCGGAATGTCCTTTTCGTGTGTCGTCGGTACTTCCGGTTGCTACCGGAAGCGAATTAAAAAAATCAAAATTTTCAGCTTTTTTGTTTTTCATTATTTTTCTTTGATTTTTACAGTGATAATAGAGACATTTTATAGGATGCGAAATATGTAATTTGATTTTGAATTGATAAAGCCAATCTCGAGATATTCGCATTTAAAAATTTGAAGCGGCGTTCCCGATGGCGTAATGGTTAGCGCGTTGGATTTTCACGCGGGCGACCCGGGTTCGATCCCCTGTGTGTCCGAAATTTTTTATGACTTTTTCAGCTAGATTTTTCGCTTTTTATTTCAGAATCGGACGGAAGACCTCTCGTTGCTCGCAACGAGATCGTTTCTAGTTATTATTATTATTCTTATTTTTTAGACAAATTTTGTGCACGCGATATCTCGAGAACTATTCATCGGTTTTTCATCAAACTTTCAGGGATGATGCGCTCTTATATGCCATTGTTAATTTTGGAAAATTTTTGGAACAAGTCGCTTCCGGTGCCAAGTTATGGCCATTTTTCTGATTTTAAAATGAAATTTTGTCAGTTCGAGATCTAAAGAACTACTAAAGATATGAACTGGAGACTTGTTGGAGAACATAGGGCATGACTTCTAGATATGCGGAATGTCCTTTCCGTGTGTCGTCAATACTTCCGGTCGCTACCGGAAGCTAATTAAAAAAATTAAAATTTTCAACTTTTTTGTTTTTCATTATTTTTTTTTTATTTTTATATGGTTAATAGAGACGCTTTACAGAATGCGAAATATGTAATTTGTTTTAGAATTGAAAAAGCCAGTCTCGAGATATTCGCATTTAAAAATTTGAAGCGGCGTTCCCGATGGCGTAATGGTTAGCGTGTTGGACTTTCACGCGGGCGACCCGGGTTCGATCCCCTGTGTGACCGATATTTTTTTATGACTTTTTCAGCTAGATTTTTCGTTTTTTATTTCAGAATCGGACGGAAGACCTCTCGTTGCTCGCAACGAGATCGTTTCTAGTTATTATTATTATTATTATTTTTCTTCTTCCTGGGAAAATTTTGTCCACGAGTGATCTTGTAAACTACACATCCGACTTAGGTGAAACCATTTTAGGGTTAGTAGGCATGTTATGTAGAGTTGCCAAACGAAGGTCATTTTGCGCGCACGTGCTTGCAAGAGCGCGCACGTGCATTAGGTGAAATTACCAATATAATGGATATTGCCGTAACTTTTCTATTTTTTGATGAAATTTTTTGAAACTCATAATGTAAGGATACATTCGTAGTATAGACAAGATAGCATGGTCAAAATAGCAAGATTTCACGCGCATGCACGTGCGCTTTGCTCTGATTGGCTGAAACTAAAGTCTCAATAACTTTCTTGTTTCTTGTCATAATCCTTTGAAATTTTGAACATAGTCCTACATTATAATGATCTACCGCATGATATATAAGAATTTTCATGAAAGCATGCGCATGTGCGTGTGCTGCAAGCTGATTGGCTGAAACTTTAAATGGTTATATCTCCTTTGTTTTTTGACGAAATTCTTTGAAATTTAGAATATAGTCATTCATTGGGATTTCCTTCAAAATGATATAGAAAAAAAAAATCATGAAATCACGCGCATGCACGTGTGCTGCAATTTGATTGGCTGAAACTTTAAATTGCTATTTCTCCTTTGTTTTTTGACGAAATTCTTTGAAATTTAAAATATAGTCATGCATTAGGATATCCTACAAAATGATATAAAAAAATCATGAAATTACGCGCATGCACGTGTGCTGCAATCTGATTGGCTGAAACTTTAAATGGCTATAACTCCCTTGTTTTTCAACCAAACAGGATGGGATTTAGAACATAGATAGATGTAACGGACTCCTACAAGAAGGTATGATCATCATGCACGTGCACGCACGTGCGTGCATTTGAAACGAGTATATTTAAAAATACTCTTGAAAGACAAGATGATATGGTCATAACGCACATGCATTCACATGCGCTTGGGTGCAATGCTAAAAATTGAATATAATTGGTATCCTTCTGGAAAAACGTTGTTAAAGTCAAAAATGCACAGAGTTTGTCTTATTTAATGAAGCTTACAGGGAATATGGCACGGAAAGGGAGTTGGGGAGCGTTTGGGGAACATCTGTAACGGTTCTCGTTACAATTAGCACTAGTTCTTATTATTTTTCTTCTTCCTGGGAAAATTTTGTCCACGAGTGATCTTGTAAACTACACATCCGACTTAGGTGAAACCTTTTTAGGGTTAGTAGGCATGTTATGTAGAGTTGCCAAACGAAGGTCATTTTGCGCGCATGTGCTTGCAAGAGCGCGCACGTGCAATAGGTGAAATTACCAATATAATGGATATTGCCGTAACTTTTCTATTTTTTGATGAAATTTTTTGAAACTCATAATGTAAGGATACATTAGTAGTATAGACAAAATAGCATGGTCAAAATAGCAAGATCTCACGCGCATGCACATGCGCTTCGCTCTGATTGGCTGAAACTAAAGTCTCAATAACTTTCTTGTTTTTTGTCATAATCCTTTGAAATTTTGAACATAGTCCTACATAATGAAGATCTACCGCATGATATATAAGAATTTTCATGAAAGCATGCGCATGTGCGCGTGCTGCAATCTGATTGGCTGAAACTTTAAAAGGCTATTTCTCCTTTGTTTTTTGACGAAATTCTTTGAAATTTAAAATAAAGTCATGCATTAGGATATCCTACGAAATGATATAGAAAAAAAAATCATGAAATCACGCGCATGCACGTGTGCTGCAATCTGATTGGCTGAAACTTTAAATTGCTATTTCTCCTTTGTTTTTTGACGAAATTCTTTGAAATTTAAAATATAGTCATGCATTAGGATATCCTACAAAATGATATAAAAAAAATCATGAAATCACGCGCATGCACGTGTGCTGCAATCTGATTGGCTGAAACTTTAAATGGCTATAACTCCCTTGTTTTTCAACCAAACAGGATGGGATTTAGAACATAGATAGATGTAAGGGACTCCTACAAGAAGGTGTGATCATCATGCACGTGCACGCACGTGCGTGCAATTGAAACGAGTATATTTAAAAATACTCTTGAATGAGTGATTTTTATTAATTTTGGTACTGAATGCTTTAATATATAGTATATTAAAATATATAAAAAGTGTAGACAAGATGATATGGTCATAACGCACATGCATTCACATGCGCTTGGGTGCAATGCTAAAAATTGAATATAATTGGTATCCTTCTGGGAAAACGTTGTTAAAGTCAAAAATGCACAGAGTTTGTCTTATTTAATGAAGCTTACAGGGAATATGGCACCGAAAGGGAGTTGGGGAGCGTTTGGGGAACATCTGTAACGGTTCCCGTTACAATTAGCACTAGTTTATGTGTTGACATTAAAAATAGCACCTATAATCAGATAACTGATTAATATTTGGCTGATATCAAATTTTGATTTTTTTTCTTTTTCTTTCCCTTTTTATTCTGTTTTTCATTTTTAAATATACTACGTAGGGTGAATTATTTTGGGAGTGTGAATGTTTTGTTCAAATATTTCTGGTATTGGAGATTCTGAAATATGGAAATAACATTTTCTCTATACCTTCTGATAATTATACAATGGATGATCAAAACATTTGCGAACTAATTTAATCACTTCCATGAAAGAAATTAAATGATCAGGGTGGTTACGTGAAATGCCTTGTAGCCTTCCCCGTGGGGATCCGGGTTAGAATAGGTCCTCAGTACCCCCTTGCTTGTCGTAAAAGGCGACTAAATGGGGCGGTCCTTCGGATGAGACCGTATAAACCGAGGCCCCGTGTCACAGCAGGTGTGGCACGATAAAGATCCCTCTCTGCTCAATGGCCCTGAGTGCCGAGCATAGGCCTAAATTTGCAGCCCTTCACCGGCAATGGTGACGTCTCCATATCAGTGAGATATTCTGGAGAGGGACGTTAAACAGTATATAATCAATCAATCAATCTGGTTGCAGAAGCTAAAAGAATTTTCCGGGTCCTATATATTTTTTATCATGCGAGTTTTATAACAAGAACAGCCTTTTTAGTCAGAAATGGCCAACATCTCGGCAATAAGATAAGTCCACTGGATAATTTTTTTTCTAGAATGAAAATGATGACCATAACAACCCAAGTACTCATGAGAGTGTCGTTTATCATATGTGGCTGAAGTATTAGAGAATTTTAGGGATTTAATAGTAATATTATTTTTAAGACATTCAGCATTTCTAACTGTTTCTAGGTGGTCTTTAATAATAAATTGCTAATTTAATGTTCAACTATGAACAACTCTTTTTCCCATCTTGCTTTCATAAAGCAAACAGTTTTAACCATATCTCTTTCTTTACTAAAACAATCAATCCAATTAATGATTTAACTTTTGGCAAGTTGTTTGTCTTCATAAACCTCGACAAGTTCAAACTATATCATACGGTACTGCAAACGAATTATAAGGATATGTTAAACATTACAATTGTTTGTGTAGCTTGAGTTCGACTGAGTCAACTATTTGTTTGTCACTAGTCATCTACATATTGTCATTTTCACATTGTGACGTCACAAACATGGATTTTGTCATTTTTAGCACCATCTATTTATAGAAATGTGTATGCCAATATCATTGCCAAAGAGCATGCTGGTTTGAATTATATATATATATACAAAGAACCACTCACTGATTGAGTGTCCATTATATAAACATGATAGAGATGACTTTTTTAATATTATTGCTAAAAGTAATAAAAATTTCTATACTTTAACAAATAAAGAAAAATTTTTATGAATTATGTCTAATGAAAATGACATGTTGCTTATCAAGCTGGGTAATTTTTTAATCAATATCTTTAAAACAAGAAATAGCAAATTATGGAATGTTAAACAAAGAAACAAATAAATACAAAAGAGTAATAATGTTTATACTCTAGTAAAAAAAAAAACTCTTATTTACAGTATATTAATTATATATGTTGTAATCCCCAACTGCTGTAACATCATTTATCTTTTGTTAGTTGTTGCTATCAATTTTGAATTTCTTCTTGTATGTTTTTTTTCTTATTACTTGTATGCCCTGATGGGCCCCAAATTGGTATTAATAAATTTTAAATCTTAAAATAAAAATAAGGTTTGTCAAAGACTACATAATTATTGTAAATCGGGAGTTCAAACGTCTTTTTAATATTAATCCAGGAGAACTTTTGTGTGTTATCAGATTTTTTTTGACAAAACAACTTTGCAAATTGAAAAACTTTTCTTTATTGAAAACGCAGCCGTCATTGAAGTTAAAAAGACTGGACTTATGTCATTAAAAGTCATATTTTAGGTATAACTTTGTTAAAAATTTGTGATTTGTGATTTTCTTATTTTCTTAAAGTTCCTTACAGTTGTTTTATACATATATACGCATTTGATTTACACTTCTTGGAAATAATTTGTATAATTACGAATGGCATTTTTTTGTTATTTTTGCAGGTCGGGGATAGCTATTGGTAGAGATGACCCCTTTGTAGAGCATTGATGAAAATTCTGCAAACCAATGAAGGGACCATGTGTCGCTGACAATTAC